>NC_090987.1:25448863-25751893 GCF_041146395.1 Eulemur rufifrons | reverse complement strand
TCTTTTGAGAAATGTCTAATCGGGTCCTTTTTTCATTTTTTAAATTGAGTTATTTGTTTTCTTGCTATTGACCCGTAGCAGTTTCTTAGATATTTTGAATATTAACCACTTATTGGGTATGTGGTTTGAAAATATTTTCTCCCATTCCATTAGTTGTCTCTTCACTCTACTGATTGCTTCCTATGCTGTGCAGAAGCTTTTTAGTTTGATGTAATCCCACTTTGTCATAGTATTTTTAAGGAAAGTATTTATTCATGCACATTCCCCCATGAGTAAATGCAAGTCCTCTTTCTCTGCCAAGGACAAGCTGAGCACCAACTTCACCACCCAAGCTCACAGCCATCGCTACCTTCCTGAACTCCCATGATACTAAATATTAGGGCACTTTAGAACTTCATTAATTCTTTCTCATGTTTTTCCATGACAGTGTCACATATGTTGATCTTGTTTCTTCAATGAAATTGTAAGCTTTCTGGGAGTAAGAAGGCCAACAAGCACTTTTCATGCTCCTTTTCCATGTACGCAGTGGGAACACAATGTACAGTGAGAAACACTTGAGCAGGCAGTTTATAAAACAGTCTTGAGTTTATCCTTACCTTTGATGTATTTGTAAACAAAGACCCATAAAACAAATAGAAAATAACATCTGAAGGAAAAAGACATGATGTCAAAACAAATTAATATTTTATTTTATTGTATTTATAGTCTAATTAAATGATAATAATAAAGTCTATGTAATAGTAATGTTTATAAGGTGTCATATGGTTTACAAAGCCCTTTCATAAACATTATCTCGATTACCTTAGAGAAAGATATGCTAAGGAACACAGAGTAATTGAAAAATTGTTGGAGCTGTATGTCAAGGAATGAATTATCAACTTTATTTGGATCAGTCAAGGAAGGCTTCAGAAGTAATTGTGTACTAAAATGAAGTTTTGTGGAGTGAAAGTAATATCATTTTACTTTGCCTTTGTCTATGAGATCTATAAAAAATGATCTTCTCCAAGGGAATAAGCTGATCTTGAAGATGTCAGAAGATGATTGCAAACCTGACATGGAATTGTGGAAGGCAACTAAAAGTAAAATGAAGACAAAAAAGGTTTTCTCCACTACCAATTCCCTGAATCTAGAAGAAAACTATTGTATCCTTTTCAACAAATAATTAAATTTGATTTCTTAGACAGAGAATGTTATTGAACTTGTAAGAGTCAGCCAGTTCCATGGTCTTTCTCTTTCTTGTTATACACTCCCTCTTGGTGACTCATGAAATGGGCCAATAATTATTCTTCTCTTAGGACCTTCTCTGCATAGAATTTGAGAGCTCACATAGCTGACCGCTGGGGATGGCCAAAGAACACAAATCAGACAGAGGAAGCAGAGAACTGCATGGATCACAGCGCTACGTCACTGAACTTTTATTATAACAATATTTTAAAATAATAGATCTTAGTCCCCTCTCAACCACAAAAATGAGGATTGCCTCTTGTGCACAGAGTCTAATAAAAATCAGGTAGTAGATTTCCAGTATATGAAATATACTCTACTACATTTTTCCATGTTTTTTAATTCCATTTTTATGAGCTTCTGTGTCTGAGGGAAATACCGCTAAAAGAACAGGGAGTTCTGGATGTTTTAACTGCAGACTGATATATGCTCACGGAATTGGAATGGACCTTGAGAATCAACTCACCCAATCCTTTTGTTTCATAGGAAATTGTGATCTAAAGCAGTACTTCCCAACCATGTTCATATCCTGACAACATAGAAAGTAACACATTTTTTATAGCACATTTGGATAATCTATAAAGGCCTGGCCACCAAGGAGGTTGTGGGCATCAATGCCTTGGCACACACACCTATTCACAGTACTTCAGTGTGTCAAGGACACATCAAGGGGAAGCTCTGGTCTAGACTGCCTACATTCAAACAACAGATTTACAAAAGACAGGAACAACATCTGAATTTCCAATCCTCCACAAAGTGCTTGTGATATAATATCTTGGCCAAGTGGTCGGGGGCAGTGGTCAGAAGTAGGATGATCCAGAATACAAGAGGATTTGTGGGATGTAAGTGGTGGTAGCCTAGGAGATTCACAGTGGTCTTATGCAAAACTGCTTAATGTTTCCATTCTTCAGATTTTTCTAACATTTTAGGCCTTAGAAACCAAACCAGCACATTTAAATCCTTGCTCTATCCCACTCTCCCCACCACATCCACTAACCTTATTTCTTATATACATAGCAAAGGAAGATGAACTGGGATGAATGTTTTCTTTCTACTGCTACCGGTCTCTGTCTTTAGAAGCTAGAAATGTTGTCTCAATTTATCCCACCTGAATGCCAACGATAGTCAATTAACTAACATATTCATTACAATGATCTTTTAGTCTTTGTAATTATATTGATACAAATAATCTGTTTTAGGAATTTCCAACTGAAGTACAGTATTTGATTAGTGTGCAATGCTCCTAACAACAGTTGCCTTCATTCAGCTTTTTGATAACTGTTCAGAACTGTGATTTTTAGAATAGGAAAGAAATTAATGTGAATAAATGCTACTGATTCCATACATACAAACACACACACTCATAAAAGTCCATCCTGAAAAGTTAACGAACTATGATGTTGCAAACATCCTATTTATTATAATTCTTAAAAATTTATTCCCCTGGTTTTTTTTTTTTTTAACATCCTAAGGAATAGCAGAAATTGCCATTTTCTTGATCACTTATGCAGAGACAAGGTGCTTGCTAAGTCCATGTGTGGTCAGATCTCAGCCTCAGTAGCCTTCCCTTGCTAGTCTCAGAAAACCTGACAGGCACTTAAACTATGTATAAACTTTGTGCCTCATCAGATTAAAACCTATGTGAACGATACTTAATGCTTATATATTGCTGTGGCAGTACCAAAATCAGAAATACCAAGGTAACTGGATACTGGTGTTACTAACATTCTGTTCATTAACTTTCCTTCTCTGTCATAACCATTTCCACATTGAGTTCTTCTCTGGGTTCTGAAAAGATGAGGGAGGGGGAAAGAGAGAGAGAGTTTTCTTCTATGCTGCATATTTGAGAATGTAACAAGATCCTCCTCATTCTGTTAAAAAATTGTTACTTTAGTAAATTCCAGGTTGGAAACCAAATGACTACAGAATGATTTTTGTTAAACATTTGGAAACCTTGCATTTTAAATAACTCCACTTCCATTACAGAAAAAAAGCCTCGACTATTTATTCACTTCATTTGACTACTTTTTAATCTCAGTTTTTATGAGGACACTAATGACCCTCACAGATTGTTACCCTCCAGTGAAATAACAGAGCTTTGGCAGCGGCTGGATTCCAGTTGAAGAGTTCTGAAACTCATTGTAAATCTTCCTGTTTTGTTGTTCTTCAAACTAGGCTTTGCCATCTGCCTTATGAATTGAATTTTTGTTGCGGTATTTCACATGATCTAAAATATGGTTATTGCCATCCATAAACTGAGGTTCCTGGAGAGTATTAATTAAGTCCAAAATATTGCACCAATGTGCACAGTGAAATACAACACAAAAGTCATGGTGCGACCATTATTATAACCCTGTCTGCATTCCATGATGGCTGTTCTCTCAAAACCCAGAGACAATTTGGTTATAGCAGCCAACAAAGTTAAATCTGAAGACTTAAATTCAGGTGGATGAGATAAATTGAAACAGATCTTATTGCTCCCAAACAGTCTCTGGGAAATAATGGCATCTTGACATTTTATCAGTCACTCAAGCGGTCATTCTCAGCGGTATCAGTCAGAGCTTGAAGGATAGAGCCGTAAAGAAAGGACTGTCAGCCATAAACATTCCTCAAAACCATGAAAACCACAAATGAGAGCTTAAGTAATGGAGGACGCAATACCCTTGATATTTCAACAATTACCTGCAACAACAGGCTTTGTTCAGAATCATGGTCATTTTTTCACAGCCTCACTTGTCAGGCCCAGTCTGGGGTGGCAGGAAAGAGACAAAGAAAAAAAAAGGGGGGGTAGGGAGGAGAAGAAGGAGGAGGGGAAGGTCCAATGGGATGCCCTGAGGTTAAAAAGTGAACTTGACTTGGCTGCAGATTTAAGAACGCTTATGGGAATTTTTCAACGACAACAATAACAACAACAACAACAACAAAAAACCACTAGAGATTGATCCAAGGACATTAATATTATTAGACTTGAAGTGAAGCTTTGAGATCATTAGAAAGGCATTTACTCTGCTCAGCTGTTTTGCTTTGTGGCCATTCCTGATGTCAAATTACACAGGAGAAAAATAGCAGGGAATGCATTGCAGGGAAGAGAAAGTAGTAATGGATAAGAATGTAAGTGTGGGAAGGCAAAATGAATTTAACTTCATTACACCTCAGGAACATATTGCCACGTTGTGGAAGGAGAAAGACTAATTTTAAAAGGAACTGGTGCTATTATCTTGGCAATTGGGACCCAAGAAAACTAAATGAAATTGAGCAGACACCACAACCAAGTCACCCAAACTCAAGGGACAGCGAATGTGGAAAGGTTAAATGCCCTAGAAATTGCATTTGTGGAGTTTCTCAACACAAGAGATTAATGGTTACTCAAAGCAATGGATAAATATTAGCTGAAGACCATTAGCTGAAGAAAACACATCAGTGCATCACTGTTCTCGGGCTTATCAGATCAATTTTAAATAGGTTTATCTTGGACTTTTCTAACATTTAATGAGGAACAAATTGTTTTTTTTTTTCTGTTTCCTCTACCCATGTTGACTTTTTGATATTACCTAGGAAAGAACAATTAAAATAAATGGGTCTGTGACAAAGTGTTAATTTGGTTATCTCGGAAGCAATTGCAAAAGGGTCATTTTATGATTGTTTCCTTCTATTACACAGTTTATCATAAGTATTTAGATTGAATAGTGGATTCCTTATATGAAGGGTGGTGGGGGAAGAGAGAGAGGAAGGGAGAGGGAGATGTGGCTCTTTCCTCAGGCTTCGCACAGCACCTGCCTAAACAATCTCAGGTTGACATGACTCTACCATCTTTTCAATAGTTCTCAATTCATGTCAATCAGAATCAAACTGTCAGTTGATTCTATTTATATTTAAAAGAAGAAATGAAAATAAACAAAAAATACATATTATTGAGTGTCTATCTGGTGCCAGCCACTATGCTATTGGTGATAGGGAATTGCAAAAACAAATGAAGCCCAAACCCTTATCCTCAAGAAGATTTGCACCTGGTAAACCTAATTTGCTCATATAATACAAACCCATTTCTTCTCTGTCTAGGAAAAAATGGGGGGAAAAATGCAATTATTTTTATCCATAGTTTCTTAATTGCATATAGGGAATACTGAGATCCAAAGCTTCTGATTAGGCATTAAAAAACCATTGGCAAAAAAAAGAAAAACCAGGGAGTAATACCTGAGGACTGTGGACATCAAATGTCTATGGCCTTGAGTCCTGCCTCAGTCAGTCCTTCTTTGTCTGTACCTCACTCCAAGTTATGACTTGGTTATCCCACCAACTATGGGGCCTGCTCGACAATTTTTAAAATCATAAAGACTTCTAGATGTAAATTTGTCTCTTAAAATTTACTTTCTTTTATATATATACATATATATATATATATATGTATATATATATGCGCACACACACATATATATATATTTACTTTTTTTCTTTTTCTATGATTACATCCGCAAATTCAGCTCAGGGCTTTGGAATATCTATCTAAACTTTTCAATAGGCAGCAAATAAAGTAACAAATGTTCAGTCAAATGGTCCAATTTTGAAAGTAGCAAGTGACATTTCTGCTTCCTTCAATGAACCATGCATTTTGTCTTCATTAAAAGAATCGTTTCTTTTTATTCTATGTCGGTATCTCATAATAAGGCATCAATAGAGTACTGCTTATATACGATGGCTTGGCTGACCTGTAAAACAACTTCTCATGACCCCAATATTTCCTTTTGTGAACAATACAGCATGAAATAGCCTAGTTCCACCCATATAGAAGCCTGCAATGTCACAACAAACAAAATAGCACAGTAGAAGACCATGCTCACTTTTCATATATTGGGGACTGTTCATAGATTTGAATCTGAGTACATCTGTCATCTGAAAACACAGGTCATGAGTAAAGGAACCTTTGAGGAGACTATTTCATGAGAGAACAAAAGATAAGTCCCCTCCAGTGGTCAGAAAAGAGAAAAGAAGTATGTCCTCTCTTGGTGTCAAATAAATGGATATTCTGAGTCTTAGCAATAGTGACATTGTTGTTAACAGTGGAGGCTCTGCATAAGGGAATTTGATTGGGGTAGGAGGATGCTGAGATAAAGAAGGACTTTTTACTCTATATATTCCTCCCATTCTTTCCCTGTCCCTCTCTCTGCTCCCTCTGTGTGGTGTGCATGCCTTCCCCCCTAACCCCCCGACTGCGCCACCACACACAACTTATCTACCTATATCTGTTTTGTGTTTTCACAATAAACATGCATAATTTTGTGTTTTTTTAAATGTTAAAAAGAAGGCAGAAACCTCACATAGCTTCTAGTATATAGATTGCTTTTAATAAACATTTTTTAAATCTGTACACTTCAAAAGGAAGAATGATCAGTATCTATCCTACCCTGTACCCTTTTAGCTAGAGCATAAATCTTCTTTGTCATGTTCATAACCCAAAATACAATAATCACACAAAAACAATGAAATACGATGGCTATCCTAAAAGTTACTTGCCACCTATAATGTCCACTTTTCCCTCCCACCCAGGTCATCTAAGTTACATTTCCTTGTTTACCTCATCTCAGAATTCTCAGCTCCATGACCTGATTCAAAACTTGCCCCAATCCACTTTGGTTTGGATGACCTTCTGGCCTCTCAATCTGGATCTTCATATTTCCACTTTTCCATGTTGTTTTTTGGGGGGATTTTGTTTTCTTTTTTGGCTTGGAACTCTTAATTAACTGGACCAGAATTCACAGTTCTATTCCCCAACCCTAGGGAACCCATCACCAAACTATTTAATTCCACAAATATTCCTGTTTTCCAATCAGAGGAACATAAATCTAGCTACCTGGAAAGTAAATTAGTAGTAATATTAATAAATGTTATTATTGTTTAAAGAAAAAGAGAAATTCAAGTATTAAGGATAAAGAAGTTAGCAGGAAGGATGACAGAAACTAATCAGAAAAGGAAAGAATCCAACAGAGTGGCAAAAAGCAAGAATCCCTTTAAACCAGAGAGAAGAAATAATGAACTCACTGGCTGTCACCCCTCACCTAAATGCCCAGGACACTATTAGACAGGGCCTCCAGGTGTACAGTATTTCTAGGCCCACCCAAGTAACAGGTGAGGTGATGGGACTATATTGCTTATCTTTTCTATTTCCTTTCCCTATTTCATGTTTATACCTATTCCTCTTTCTTGTCTATCTATTCAGTCAAACAAGAATGAATGAACCAACTCCTACATTTCCAGCCTTATGCTATGGTGGTGGCAGAGAAGATAGGGACAAGAGAGAGCTGAATTTTTTGCATAAGAAAATGGGAAAAAATATTGGGTTTTGTTAAGATAGGGGTAGAGAATAAAGAAGAAGGAAAAAGAGAATGGTGCAGCAATATAGAGAAGGCAGAAGGACTTTTTATGAGACACAGGACTAATATTTGATCATAAGATTTTGCACTGTTAGGATACAGACTCCCTTATTCTCCCTAAACTTTCAGTAAAATCTTCAAAATCCAAAACCTGATATTTTTTGTGGAACTCAGAGGAATAGGCTGAGATCCACGTGTATTGCATAAAAGATATAATGGAAATAAACAGGAAGAAAACACACAATGGAAAATTTGGAATTTAAATGAGGCAACAAGTTGGAGCCAGACACTGACCTCGATAAATAATCCACCGTTGGAAATCTTGGAGGTATCTGAAATATTGGGGAATGCATTGGACTTTACACAGGTCATGCAACAAGAGTTTAGGCCAACCTAGATCTTAAGAAGAAAGAAGATCAAAGCTGATATCTGGGTTCTCCGTGTAACTAGCTATATAATGTAATGTGTGTGTCAAATATGCAAGAAACACCAAAAAATGCTAAAGAAAATGGAGAAATCAGAGTAGATAGAGGGTTAGAAAAGAATTGTAGAGAAAGTAGAGTTCAAAGCACAAGCTTCATCTTGATCTCACTAGCTAATGTGAAATATAGCCACTTAATTATAATGTTGATGCAATGTTATTTGAAAGCTGTATCCTGGTCTCAAAGGCTTTGTAAAGACACACAATGCTTATAGGATCTGGTGATTTGAACTCCAAACCAAAAATGGGGAAATAAAATTTCTTCAAGCAGTCACCCAAAAGTGTTCTAATTTGATTTTTTTCACACAGGGTCTAAAGCTAGGATCTCTCTGAAATACCCTTGATATTTCAACAATTACCTGTAACGACGGGCAATACTAAGATTGCACTCTCCATTTCCTATGTGGGTGAAGGCACTGTGAGCATTTAAAACTGCTGCTCTCCTGTGTCTTCTGCCTCACAGTTCCCCTGTTGTTGTCACTGGCAGTCCCTGAATTGCAGAGTGAGCGAATGCCCCACCTAGTTCTGTGGGCCTGTTTCTTATCTGGGAAGAAGGAGTAGCACAATTATCAAATGTCTTTGAGTCTTACTTCTGACATTGACTAATAATAGTGCAACACTGAGAAAGTCACCTGACTCTTCTGAGCCCTGATATTACCATCTGTAAAGTGGGCATAACAGCAACTACTTCGCAATGCCAAGAATTGCATGAGCCCTTGTAAGTAAAGCACTTGGCACAGTGCCTGATACACAGTGAATGCTTAATAAACTGAAGCCATTTTTCTTGTCACAAGCCACTCCCACATAAAATTACTTTCTTCCAGATGCATATTCATTCACTTCTACAAATATTTGAACTATACATAAGCTAAAGGTTAAAGAAACTACCAAAAATATAGTTTTCCTACTAAGAACTTGTCAACTAGTCAGAGACACAAAGCAAACACATCGTATAAAATAATTTTTTAAAAAATGCAAAAGAATGTTACTAAATGCCAAAGGCAGTAAGTGGTATGCACCATGAATATGGGGTTTTCATCATGCTCTTAAAAAAATAAAAGGCTATCAGAAAAAAAAAATACATTTTCAGGTTGTCCAAAAAATATTTCACATGTCAACTTAGTAGATGTTTAATTCAATATTTTGACCACTGTAATATTGAGTCAGGCAAATGTCCATTAATCAATCAACAAATATCTGGTGAGCATCTATTATAATGCAAGTGGAAAATATATATGCTTGAAAAAAGTTACCTTTTGGACTAATCCATAGACAAGCCGTTATTTGAGATAAGGCTCAAAAGCTAGCAGGAATTATCTGGTGAAAGAGTCGAAACAAAGTCAAAGAGACCTATGGGTAGGTCGGTATGGTTATGGAGGATGATTCTCATAGGGGACTAGAGATGAGTCAGGGGAGGTGAATGGGCTATAGAGAGAGCTGAGAGTTGTGGGATTTTTTGTTTGTTTGTTTTTTGGTGTTTTTTTTTGTTTTTTGTTTTTTTTTTGAGACAGAGTCTTGCTCTATTGCCCAGGCTAGAGTGCCGTGGCATCAGCCTAGCTCACAGCAACCTCAAACTCCTGGGCTCAAGCAATCCTCCTGCCTCAGGCTCCCGAGTAGCTGGGACTACAGGCATGTGCCACCATGCCCGGCTAATTTTTCTATATATATTTTTAGCCGTCCATATAATTTTCTTTCCATTTTTAGTAGAGACGGGGTCTCTCTCTTACTCAGGCTGGTCTTGAACTCCTGAGCTCAAACAATCCACCCGCCTCGGCCTCCCAGAGTGCTAGGATTACAGGCGTGAGCCACCACGCCCAGCCTTGAGAGTTGTGTTTTGAAAGCCCCAAAATATTGAGGTAAAGAGGGTGGGCTTTATCATTTAAGTACTATGATAAAAATTGTTAATTAAGACACCTTAATCTGGAATTATATTAGGACCAAATAATCTCAAACTGCTCAACAGTGTATGGCCTCTCTCTCTTTCTTTCTCTTTCTTTCTTTCTTTTTCTTTCTTTCTTTCTTTCTTAAAACCTTGATTGTGTCATTGCTCTAGAATGGTGCTTCACAAACTTTAATACACATAGGAATCACCAAGGACCTTGTTCAAATGCAGATTCTGATTCAGTATGTCTGGTTGAACTAGGCTGAAATTCTGCATTTCTAAACAGATCCCAGCAATGCCAATGCTACTGGTCAAGTGAGCACACTTTGAGTAGCAAGTCATCAGTTGTTCTCAAAATCCCTCACAGTGCTTCAATTCTAAGTATTTCCCTAAACAGCTGGATATAGCAGGGGTGGCTGAGGAGGAAAAGATATAATAAGAGGCTCTGCCCGCTTCAATTTGCTGACCATCCAATAACATTGGGTAGCAATCACTGGGTACCCTTTTTGCTGGTCATTATGCAATGTATGCTGCATTTATTATCTCATTTAGTCTTTGCAACAACACTGTGAAATAGGGACTATTAGTCCCATTTTACAGGTGAAGAAAACTGAGGCCTAGAGAGGCTGAGTGACTTGTTCAAGATCTCATCAACTAATTAATCCATGACAGAGACAGGGATTGAGGAACAGCAGTCTAGCTCAGAGCCTAAACTCTTCACTTTCACTATTCTGTGTTTCTTGATGCTGTATCTACATAGCCAAAATATAACTTCATTACTTCTAAGACAATCAATTAATCTCTTGTGCATTTAATGTCTTTACAGCTGGAAACCCTGAACAGCTCCCTCCTAACCACTGGGAAAGGGCACGATACACATGATTTATAAAAGATCTCCCCACTTCACCCCCAAGAGTATTTACTAGCTAAATTGGCAGACTTTTAGATAACTCACTATCACCCACTAGCCATGAGCCATCACCAGTTGATTCCTTTCTTGTTTCTCCCATTCCTGCCCCATGTATTTGTCACCCTGGACCGTCCCCTGGCTCAGGAACTGTTTTGGCTCCATGCTGAGTCAGGGACAGCCAGCTCTGCCCAGTTCCTAGCCAACACCCTCAGGCCCATCCCAAGACTACCCTTCTCCCACCACTCAAGAAGGGAAATTCAGACATTGAGCCGGTTTATGAGCCACGAAAATAAATTCAAGCTTCTTAATTTGTAGTCAGGAAAGACTTGAACAAATCAGAGGTCATTTTGCTTAGGTGACCCCTATCTCCTATTTGTACCCTTAGTGGAGAAACTGAAATCATCAAATCAGTAGAATATGTTACCTTCTTTTGCACACAAATAATTTATTTTAAGACTTCTCATGCCTTCAGGGTTCTCTTTTCTGGGTCACAAATGATAAAGCACACAAAATTTTATTCATTTATATCATGGTCCTAGGGATGTTAAAAATCACATTCTGTTTTTAATAGCTTCTCTATCAATACAGGTAGTAACCTCTTACTCAGCCTCCCATTTCTAACTGCTGTTCATGCCAGTCTGTCTTAATGCTGGAAACAATTCTCTTGTGAGAGCTCCCATTTATTAAGTGCCAACTACAGCTAAGTGCTTTGCAGAATACATACGGCATTAGCATTTTGTGGGATTCACTGTAGTTTTGTAAATTGATGATAGTAACAATCAATGCCTTACATTCGTGTGGTTTTGTTAATTTTTTTAAAGGGCTTTTTGTGTTCATTATCTCATTTGATTCAAAACTATCTTTCAAAAGAAGTAAAATAAGTATTATTCCACCTACTTTATAATTTAAAAAAACTGACAGCCGGAGAGGTTAAGTGATTTGTTCTGGGTTAGATAACAAGTTTTGTCAGTGTGATGTTTGGAACTGAAGGGTCCCCTGACTCATTGTTTTCCTATTTTCTTATTTAAATGCAAAAGAAAATTAAAAACTGCATGCTAACTACTCACCATTAATAAATGTTATATTGAGTAATGGAAGGAAGAAAGGCAAAAAGGGAGGGAGGGAGGGAAACAGGAAGGGAGAGAAGAAATAGCTGGTTGGTTCACAAAAAGATGGAATTTTATCTCTTGAAGGATAGCTAAAATGTTAATGCCAGTAGGAGAAGGAATTGGCATGAACAAAAGTGTGGGTGTATGACTACCTATGAACACGCAGGTTGACTTTATGAAGCACTGGGTAGAAAAGTTAGACTAGAGCAGAAGACTCAAGTAGGAAAGTTAGTAAGAAGTAAACCAAGATCAGGTGATGGAGAGTTTTGAATATCAGGCTAAGGAGTTTAAAGCTATTCCTATTTGCACAACTGAACACTAATATTTATATGGTGCTTATTATATTTTCCATCAATCCATTCATCTCAACAAGAGCTACCCAGGTTAGAGCTGGGCAAAGAACAAAGTGTATTGGCAGAGTGATCTTCGCATCTGAGGTCCCACTCATTCTCTTAAACACATCTTATCCAACCTTTGATCTGAATGTTTATAGTTGTACACAAACTGTGCAAGTTTAGGGACACAAACTTCAATACTTGACCATTTTTTGTTGAGAAGTATTTTTAAGAAGCCTATGATGGTAATACCTCAAATAACTAAAATCCATTTCACTGGTTCCTTCAGTTAGCCAGATTTTTTTTTATTGCAATTAAGAGTTGAACTTAACTATTATGGAAATATAAAAAAAAGATAATAAAATATGTTGTGGTCATGTATATATTTAAAATCAATACACAAATAAAAAACACTGAACTCCATACCCTGTGGGACCCATTCACATTTATCCCAACCCCAGCATCGTCTTGTTTCCCATCTCCCATTCTTGGTGATGAGAATTGGAGTTGAGAAAAAAAATGGTGGGTTTCTGTAGAAATTCCTTGGTAAAAGAGTTATGCTCCCTGCAGCCTACTGATTGCAGCAGTGTTTGTCAACCTTGACACTATTAGCATTCTGGGCTAATTCTGTGTGTGGGAAGGAGGGCACTGTTCAGTGCATCAGAGGATGTACAGGAGCATCCATGGCCTCTACCCACTAGGTGCCAGTAGCAACCCCCTATTTGTGACAGCCAAAAATGTCTCCCGACATTGCCAAATGTCCCCTAGCTGGCAAAATCACCTCTGGTTGAGAACCACTGGGCTATAGCACAAAAAGAAACTCCAGTCAGCAAGAATCCTAACAATTGGTTTGAACAAAATAAAGAAAAATAAATTAACTAGGCTATTTCCCTGAGCTTCCCAGTTCATCAGACTTTGCCATGTAATCTCATTTGCTCAGGTAAAACCTATCCAAACCAATAATAGGAAAATTTAAAACAAAAACAAAAACCAGATAACAGAAAACAAATTCCAGCCATGAACCAGTTAACTAATATTCCACAGGAAGTTATAGACAATTTCCCCCAAGAAATTAAATTCCTTTACAAAAGTACCCTGAGGACTTTAACACAAATCACTCCTCTTACTTGAGACTATTTATCATTTTTTAGAGCTTATAAATTATACACACCAAGCAGCAATTTTATACACCAACAACCATAATAATCCAGACACAAAACAGAGCAGTTGAAGGGTATGCTCTTCTAACAAAGGGAGGAAGAGGAAGAGGAAGAAAGGGCAAGACAGGAGAGAGGGTGCTCTCCTTTAGCGCTCTCTTCCCAGGGACATGGCTTTTCCTCTCTGTCCTCACTGTCTTAATAGATTTCATCTTCCTTTAACAGACAAGTCACAATCTGTCCCTGAAGACAGCTGTTATCATTAAAATGCTCGCTGGGGGCAGAGGGGCAACATTACTCAGTGTGCGACAGGACATACGAGAAGACGTGTGACACTTTTCCTTTAGGGCCAGCATTTTGGAAAATAGAGAAGCTAAGACAGGACTCCCAGAGGTCAACTCTTCCTTCTCTCGCCTCTGGTTGACGCTGCAATCTAAGCCATTCCAGAAGGAAAGTAGTCAGTTCCGTCCATTTACATTTCCAGAGCGGAGGAGTGTTTTCATTTTACAGCAATTAAAAGAGTGAGCAGTCCTGCTAGGGGAGTAAGTTCCTCTCCCAGGTACTGTCTGTGCTCACTTCAGCTATCCTGATCTAAACATCACTTATAATGATCAGAATCGGGAGCCAGCACACACAGAATACATCACTCCTGCCCTCCCGTGTTGGAGGTGAAAAGAAACCAGATGAAGGACACACACAGTGGTCAACTTTCATTGCAGTGTTTTTCATCTCCCTGTTATTTTGAGTAGTAACCTACATATCATAATTAAACTGCACACCATCTACAGACCTCAATAGATAGAAAATAAAGTAATTACAGTATTTAGAACTGGAAGTCACCTTGAGAAATCTCTGCATCCAGACTCATTTTACAAAAAGGGAAAGTCATATGAATAAGTTCTGGAGATCTAATGTATAGCGTGGTTACTATGGGCAATAATGCCGTACTGTATACTTGAAATTTGCTAAGAGGGTAGATCCTAAGTGTTCTCGGCATGGGAAAGAAACATGGTAACTATGTGAGGTGATGAATAGGTTAATTATCTTGATTGTGGTGATTATTTCACAATATATGCGTATAGCAAAACATCAAGTTTTACACCTAAGTCTATGTGATTAAAAAAAGGAAGCAGAGAGGTAAGACGACACTGCCCAAGGTAATTTGGTTCGCCCAACAAATGTTGCTGGGAACTCTCTTACTTAGTGCAAAGAAGGAGAGGTCCCTCAATGGTGCTCTTGTGTCCTTTTCTGGAAGACTGACCCAGAATGAGATGGGTGAATGCACCGTGAGCATTTAAAACCGCTGCTCTCCTGTGTCTTCTGCCTCACAGTTCCCCTGTTATTGTCACTGGCAGTCCCTGAATTGCAGAGTGTGTGAATGCCCCGCCTAGTTCTGTGGGCAGCAGCTTTTGTCAGCCTGCACTGGCTTAAGCACAGCCCTGCCCATGCCTGTGGGCAGTTGCATTTGTTGGCCCATGTAGCTTGAGCATAGCCCTGCCCATGCCCTCTTGCCCTCTTGGAGCGGCAATTGATGGCTTGTACTAGCTTATGGGCTGCCCCACTCAGATCTGTGGACACTAACATTTGTTGGCCCAGCACTGACTTGAGGGCAGTTCTGCCCACACCCACAGGTGGCAGTGCTGGCTCAAGAGTTGCCCAGTTCAGAATCTCCGTCAGCAGCGTTTGTCCGCCTGACACCAGTGGCAGCAATTGACAGCTCATGCCCTCCAGAAAGTTGCCCCAGTTAGATCCGTGGGCAGCAATGTTTATCGGCCAGGCACCCACTTGAGTGCAACTCCATCCACACCCACAGGCGGCGGTGATCATCAGCCCTGCACCAGCTTCAGAGCTGCCCCGTTCAGATCCTCACGCCTTTTGTCAGCCAGGCACTGGCTTGAGCACAGCCCAGCCCGCATCGACAGGTGGTGGGCGATTGTCAGCCCACCCAGGCCCCCTAGTAACAGTGGGGCCGCACAGCTCCTATACACTGAACTCACAAGAGTGCCTGGCCTCCCAACTCCCTCCCCAACCCTGGGACTGGCAGGGGCGATGGGAGGTAGAAGCAACAGATCTGATCCCTGGGTAAAAGCAGTGCTCTGGGTTTAGGATTTTAAAATGGGTCCAGCTGCAGCACCCAAGGTTCATGAGCCAGTGGGTCACCATTGTGCCCTCTCTCCAGAGGGCACAGTCAATGCCACAGTCTCCAGATAGCTCCCTATGTCAGGCCTGCAGCCTTTTCGAGCAGAGGTTGCCTCCCGCAGCTAGGATAGCAATGATAGTGGGGGTATTGTGGAGTCCCAGGATTCTCTCATCTCTGCCTTTCGCATGTGTGCATTTCTCTTCCCTGTGTACCTCCAAACAGAAGAGCAAGTCACCCCTCTTCCCTCTCTTTCACTTTGGGTGCCTCTTGTCACCTCTCTTTTGAATCATAATTCTCTCTCTTAGATAATCCATCTGAAGGTGGATATCCACTGGCCACCTTCAGTCCTCTCCATGACAAGATGGCAGACGAGAGACATCACCAGCCTGAGTGTCTCTATAAAAAGGATAAGTTTTAGATGAAAGAGAAAAAACAGACAGACAAACATAGATTGGAGGAGGATCTGAAGGAAGGATGCCTGAACCTACCGGAGACTCCACAGGAAGAGGTTGCAGAGCAGAACTGGAAGGAGAAAGGTATCTGTGGGATTAAGCCCCCAGAGGCTTCGAGACCAGCAAGAAAGGAAGATGCAATGGCTAACTGTCGCGCCGCAGTTGCCAGCAAGTACGACACGACCAGTTGGAGTTCTTCCAGCAGTAGTTTAATGAGGCATCTACAACAGTTACATGGCGAGAGACCTCGAACAGGAAATGCAAGCTGCTTTTATAGCCCCGGATAGGTGTGTCCCACAAGCGTGTCCCACAGGGATAGGTGGAGGGCCTGACTATGCATGTCCTGGGCGGATACACTAGGAGGCCTAGACCGCTCCCCACAGCTCCCCCTTTTGTTTTTGCCTTATGGTGAACGGAAGCCCCAGTCCGGATCTAGGGTCACAGTTCACCAAGGGGCGTATGGTCACCACTCTTCAGTGCAATGAGCGAGAGCTCATGAAGGTGCAAGGGCTGACCACAAAACAGGGGTCGCGCGCCCTTCCCGGTGCAATGGGGACAAGCCCTCGGGGTGCAAGGGCCACGCCATGCTGTCAAGGGGAAAAGCGGTAGTTGCCGTCTGTATGTAACATGCTTATCCACACTCCAGGAGGAGAGCCCTCATGAAGGGCAGCAAAGGCTTGAGCCATGACCACTCGATCCCTTTGTTGCTGCCAACGGACACGCATGAGCATCCAGAACACGAGGCCAAAAGCAAGACATCCCAGCAGGCCCAGGGATCCAAGACCTGCCCATTCCCGAACCCCGTGTAGAAGCGACAAAAAGGTGGGGAGGAGGCCATCAGTAAGCATAGGATCTAACCGGGTAGAATTAATATGGGTGATTTCTAGTTGTAACTGAGTGGCTAGCTTGGAGAAATTGGCAGACCAAGAGCCCTGTAACAGCCGAGAAAGCTCTTTAGAGAGATTGGCCGCCTGGGAAAGGTTAGAATATGGGATCGAAGTAATACACAATCCCGGCAGTCGTCGCTCGCAACCAAGCTGGGCGAGCTGTACTAAACTGTCCACCTGTTCTTGAACCAAGTCCACACGTTGATTTAGGAGCATAATCCCTCCCGCCAGGTGTGAGTTGATAGAGCTTTGTGTGTCCAAGGCAGTTGCTACCGTTGCTGACAGGTTATTTAGGACCTGTGCCGTTTGTACGGCGCCCGCCGCTGCGATCGAAGCAGCGGTAAGGGCCGCAGCGGAGGCCGCTGCAATAGCAAAGACAAGAGCTGTCACGCCAAAGTCCCTACGATGTCGAAAGAGAACCAACGAATCCGGTGCGTCAACCGGCCAGGGGACGTACCGGGGCATGCGTGCAACCACGGCCATCCTGTGTTCTGAGGCATTCCAGCAACGTGTATACGTGCAGTTTACGGTTGAGCAGTTAAGGGTGGCCGTATGGTTTTCCAGGCGGGCCACAATCCAGATGAATGGAGGCCAGAGACAAACAGACGTGGGACCGAAGGTCACGTTGGAAAACTGAGCGCCTGACGCAGCGGTCTCAAATGTTCACAGTTTTGTGTAACGCAGGCCACATCCCTGTCACAAAAGTCCCATTAGCAAAGGTCCCGTTGCGGGGACGCGGCCGGTCCACCCAAGCACCCGTCTGGTTGGCAAGAAGTATACAGGACAGGTTGCTGTTAGTCGGGATAATGGTAGTAAAGCACAAGGACCCAGCAAGGATATAGGATTCATTGCCGGGAACCGCTCCAGACTCGTTGGACCACGGGAGGTAGGGAAGTCCTAGGGAAGCATTGGTAATAAAGAACCGGGGGAATATCTGCGAATCATGAGACACCGGCAGGGGTCTCGGGAATACAGGCAGGATGGCCTAACGACGTTTCGCCCTGGACAGCACTCCCAGGGCGAGGAGGGTCATGGTCAGGGAAAGCAGAATCCGCCACAACAGCATCGTCGTCAGGAGCCGGCGAGGAAGCAGCAGGATGACTGAGGCGTCGCGTGAGGCGTGTCGGAACCCAGATAGGGTCCGGGGCGTCCTGTGGAAAAACACAAACAGCTCCCCTGGATCTGCTGAGAATCAGATCCGGTCCTTTCCATTGATTACAAAGCACATCTTTCCACATCACCTGCTCGGAAAGGGGGGGGCCAGGATCCACATGGCGATCTGCCGCCGAGCGACCACGGTCATCCAGCAGCAAAAAATTTAAAGTATATAGAGTAAGAGATAGGGCAGATTTGGGAGACCTGCCACCGCCCAAAGCCCCAGCCTCCCCCTTTTGTTTTTGTAAGTAGACTTTGATTGTGCCATGGGCGCGTTCTACAATGCCCTGGGCCTGGGGGTTATAGGGCAAGCCAGTGCGATGGGTAACGCCGAGACGGCGGCAAAATTGTTGAAAGGCCCGGGAAGTATAGGCCGGGCCGTTATCAGTCTTAAGGACCTCAGGCTTGCCCCAGGCAGCCCATGCTTCTAGACAGTGCGTGACGACATGACAGGCGCGCTCTCCAGCTAAAGGAGTGGCGTGGATAACCCCAGAACAGGTGTCTACGGACACATGAACATAAGACAACTTACCAAACATGGGAATGTGAGTGACGTCCATCTGCCACACCTGGAGAGGCCGAAGGCCCCGCGGGTTGACGCCCACGGAAGGTTGTGAGCGGAAAGGTGCACAGTCCGCACACTGGAGGACCACTTCCCGCGCAGAGGCGCGGGGGAGACCAAATTTAAGGCGTAAAGTACAAGCTGGGACATGGTACAACGAATGGAAGTTGCGGGCACTTTCCAAAGGAGAAGCAAGCCAACATAATTTCGTGGCCCGATCCGCCAGGGCATTGCCGGCAGCCATAGGTCCAGGCAAGAGCGAGTGGGCCCGAATATGAGTGATAAAGAACCTCGCACTGCGCGAGTGGATGGCTGACTGGACAGCACAGAATAAAGAGAATACTGTGCTCCGTGGGTTCAAGGCATGAGACACTTCTAACAACCGAACAGCCTGAACGACATAGACAGAATCAGAGACAATGTTGAGTGGTCCTGGGAAAGTACGGAGGACCAGCTCAACGATGGCACATTCCACATGCTGAGGGGAAGAGTAAGGAAAAGAAGCGGTGAAGGCCTGGCCATTGACAACATAACTACCCGTACTATTAGAGGACCCATCAGTATAAACTGTAGTAGCATTGGGAAGAGGATCAGAAGACGTGACACGGGGGAAGATAATCTGATGTCGCAGAGCAAACTGAAGAAGAGGGTGCTTGGGGAAATGATTGTCTATAACACCAGAAAAAGAGCATCGAAGGACTGCCCAACTGTCTACCGAGGCACAGAGAATCTGTACTTGAGCTCTAGTATAGGGGCAATGGAGAACAGAAGGATGGGCCCCAAAATGAGTTAAGGAGAGTTTAAGCACAGACAACGCGAGATCAGCAACTGCGGTAGGATAGTGCTCAATGGCCCGTCGCGGAGAGGTATGCGCGTGAATCCAGAGCAGAGGGCCCTCCTGCCAAAGAACTGCAGTAGGTGTCTCCAAAGAGGGCAAAAGGCAAAGAGAAAAAGGCTGATCAGGCTGGATCCGAACCAACTGGGCGTGCTGTATCGCCTCCTCGACCAGCCGAAGGGCCTGTCGTGCGTCAGGAGTCAGAACGCGAGGGGACAATATGTCTGAATCACCCTCCAGCACCCGGAACAAAGGGCTCAGCTGTGCTGTGGACAGGCGAAGATAAGGGCGAAGCCAACTGATGTCACCTAGTAACTTTTGGAAATCATTTAGGGTGTGAAGACCATCTACCCGAATAGTAATTTTTTGAGGACGAATGGACAAGGGGCCTATATGGGCCCCCAAAAACTCCCCTATATCACCTTCCTGAACCTTTTCGGGTGCTAAGTGCAGCCCGTAGGAAGAGAAATGAGCACACAAAGTGGCATAAGCACGGTGAAGATATGAAGGGTTGGAATGACAAAGAAGAAGATCATCCATGTAATGTAGAATCCTAATCGAAGGAAAGGTGTGGCGCACGGGAGCTACAGCTGCTGCCACATACAGTTGACACATGGTTGGGCTGTTGGCCATCCCCAAATACAGGAAAGCACTGGCTGACTTTTCTCCGAACCCAGTCGGACATGAAAGATGTACCTCCCCCGCCATCAACTGGTGGGGGAGGGGCGGAGGCATACGGAGGCGGGCGATAACGCTCCGCCTCATACGCCGTCACCGCCTCCTCCAAGTCCGCCTTATCGGCCGGAGAAAGCTCCGCCTCCCTCTCGCGAGACGAGGAAGAAGAGCGGGACAAAGAAGAGGAAGAAGAAGAAGAAGAAGAAGACAGACGGAGGGCGGCCATTTTACAAGCCACGTCCTCCCTAGATAACGGGCCGGGCAACGGGCGTCCCCGTCGCCTTCCTGAGCGCCCTCCCTTGCGGGCGGCTCCCCGCTTTTCTTCCGACCGGGTTCTCGAACGCCCCGGCCGGTCCGGACCACCCTTATCCCTTTCTGACATACTATCTTGATAGTCACTCAGAGCCTGCTGCCCCTGCTGCACTTGAATACTACAAGGAGAGTCCTCTAGGCAGGTGCGCACCAATGCCCAAATAGGAAGGATGCACTCTCGAAGGAGCCCAGTAGCATGGGCACAGCGAAGGTCCTTCTCTAATTTATCCCAGCTCGGAACGGTGAAAGAGCCCGAGTGGAGAAACCATGGTGCCACACGATCTACTTCCTGCATAAAATGCCGTAAGACACGCTCGGGGATTTTCAACTCTCGTGCAGCCAAAAGCTCCTGTAGAGCACGGAGCAGCTGGGCGCTCGGGGAATTTCCCATAGTGAAGCACGATCAAAGGTGGGGGTCCAACTCTACCTCTACTACTGCGGTTCTGAACTCACCTCTAATGAGGTCGTCTCCGCCTGGTGCAAGAGTTCCCGGGTTTCGGCACCACTTGTCGCGCCGCAGTTGCCAGCAAGTACAACACGACCAGTTGGAGTTCTTCCAGCAGTAGTTTAATGAGGCATCTACAACAGTTACATGGCGAGAGACCTCGAACAGGAAATGCAAGCTGCTTTTATAGCCCCGGATAGGTGTGTCCCACAAGCGTGTCCCACAGGGATAGGTGGAGGGCCTGACTACGCATGTCCTGGGCGGATACACTAGGAGGCCTAGACCGCTCCCCACAGCTAACTACTCTTTCCCTTGCATCTTGGACTGTCGGTGGGCTCTCGGGCTGCTGGAGAGACCTTCTACCCACATGAGCCCAGAGACTGCTGCCGCCAGTGAACAGGGAGCACCAGGCTCCCAGCCCCGTTTGGGTCACCTCCCACCTGACATACCTGAGCCAGATGGCAGGCGTCATATTACTTCTATACCCACTGGTCACCTTTGTCTTCTTCCCAGGGGGCTGCAATTCCTCAGGTTCCATCTTGCTCATCCCCACACAGACATTTCCCAACTCCGGCCCAGACTGTAGGAGCCACAGGCAACCAGTGGGTCCCAGGTGATCTGCGTGACTCCAAAGCCTGGTCATTCTAGGCAAACTGCTTTCCAGAGAGAGGGTCGGAGATGACCAGAGTGCAAACTTTCCTCCATCCAGACTCTTTTTCTCCCCTTTCTCTCCCTGACCCACAGCTGCTGAGAGAGACAATTGAGGTGCCAGATGAAGGCTTCCACAGGGAACAGAGCTCAGACCTTCCTTGCAGCAGATTGAGGGGTGCTCAGACTGTGAGCTCTCTGCCCGCCGGCCCTCCCTGGTGCTGCTTGTCCAGTGACTACATCACAGTGGGGCTCACCTGAGGTGGAGGGACATCGAACGATCTTGGGCACCCTGTGGGTGACTGGGGACCAGCATTCTTCTTTCTGGCATGGTCAGGGATTGATCTCCAGGGCCCCAGAGATGGGCCCGCAGGCCAGATGCCATACACCCAGGTCTCAATCGCATCGTCTGGAGGCACAGAGGGGATATTTGTGAATTAGTCTTGAGAAGTGCAGGTACCTGCCAAGGCAGATCAGGGGAAAGAGTGCAATGTGGGTCCCAGCTGTGGCACGCTTCCAGGGTACTCATCCTCCCATGGGAGGACCATGCTCCCAGTTCAGGCCAGGATTCTGGGCAGAGAACCTCCTGGCCCACATCACAGTTGTAGGGGAGCTCTCTGGCCTGAGGTCCGGAGAAATCGCAGAATAGGGGAGAGTGGAAAGGAAGGAGGCCTGCCTCAGGCTGCCAGACTGGGAGGTACCACATCTCAGACACCTCCACAGGCAGATTTTCCAGTTGAGTGGGGCCACTTTAGCCCCTCCCTGGCAGCTTTGCCGAGAGGCAGGGAACAAACCTTTGACCTCAGCCAAAGCAGATCTCTTGCCAGCATGTGTGGAGCTTGAGGGCAGGCTCACCCAGCCAGCCACACCCAGCCTCACTTCCCCCACATGCCCCTGCTGAGGTGGAGAATAATGACACACCCAGAAGCTCCAGGGCCCCACCCAGCACCTGGGGCATTAGAGTGCTTCTCCTGAGGAAGCAGAGCTGGTCACAGGGTTTAAAAACAACATTGGGGGAGGGGATGGGTGCACACCTACATGATGAGTGTGATGTGTACTGTCTAGGGAATGGACACAATTGAAGCTCAGACTGGGGGGGGGATGGGGAGGCATGGGCATTGTATATAGCCTGAACTTTTGTACCCCCATAATGAGCTGAAAAACAAAAAAATAAAATAAAATATATCGGGGGGGGGGGGGGGAAACACATTGCATCTTGTTCCTTCCTTCCGGCAAGTGTCACCTACTGATAGGGAGGTCAATTTGCAGGCCCTTTTACTGCATTTACTGATTCATCATAGAGGGTGTGGTCGATTCTCATCCACAAGCACCACCTCCTGGCTCAGAAATTAATATAAAGAGTGTCATAATCTAAACAAAAGAAAATCCAAAGGTAAGAAGCAACAGCTGCTTCAGATGAGAAGGAATCAGCAAAAGAACTCCAGAAGTATGAAGAATCAGAGCAAAAGGACATCCCCAAAAGGGAGCATCAGCTCTCCAGCAATGGATATCAACCAAAATCAGAACAGTGAAATGACAGATGAAGAATTTCGAACATGAGGCCAAGGCAGGTGGATCACTCGAGGTCAGGAGTTCGAGACCAGTATGAGCAAGAGTGAGACCCCGTCTCTACTAAGAATAGAAAGAAATTATCTGGCCAACTAAAATATATATAGAAAAAATTAGCTGGGCATGGTGGCGCGTGCCTGTAGTCCCAGCTACTCGAGAGGCTGAGGCAGTAGGATCGCTTAAGCCCAGGAGTTTGAGGTTGCTGTGAGCTAGGCTGACACCATGGCACTCACTCCAGCCCGGGCAACAAAGCGACTTTGTCTCAAAAAAAAAAAAAAAAGAATTTTGAACATGGATTGTAAGAAAGCACAATGAAATATAGGATAAAATGGAAACCCAGAACAAAGAAACCATAAAAACAATGCAAGAAATGATTGAAAAATTCACCAAAGAAATTGAATTATTAAAGAAAATTCAAACAGAACTTCTGGAAATGAAAAATTCTTTCAAGGAATTACAAAACACAGCAGAAAGCCTTAAGAATAGGTTAGATCAGGCAGAAGAATCTCAGAGCTTGAAGACAATCCTCTCCATGAGAGTGGCTATGTGCAAGCTGCTTCTAGTCCGCCATCTTGGTCCCCTCCCTGAAGACAGGGGTTTTAAAAAGGTAATTAAACTGAGTTCATCAGGGTGGGCCCAAACCCAATATGACTGGTGTCCTTATATGAGATTATGACACAGACACACTCAAAGGGTAGACCATGTAGGTAGGACATAGGGAGAAGACAGTCCTGGATAGAGGCCTCAGAAGAAACTAACTCTGCTTACATCTTAATCTTGGACTTCAAGCCTCCAGAACCATGAAAAAATAAATTTCTGTTGTTTAAGCCACTCAGTTTGTGGTACTTTGTTATGGCAGCTCTAGCAAACTGACATGTGATATGTTCATCAACTGGATTGTGTAATGGTTTCATGGAGATATATATGTCAAAACTCATCAAATTGTACAATTTAAATGTATACAATTTATTGTGTGCCAGTTATACCTAAAGTTGTTCTTTTAAATACACTAAAAATAAATAAATAAAAATATTACCCAAGTAACAATGATCATTTAAAAAAAAATTTTTAATCATAACGATCACATTTGACTAGCGTATTTAACTTTTCAAAATATATATTGTCCCATATGATCTTCACAATGCATTATGTATCCCCATTTTACAGATGAGGAAAACTGAACCCCAGGTTCAAGGGGATTATCCAGGATTACACAGTCCTGGCTGTTAGAGCCAGGACTCATACACAGAATTAAGACATATATTTTAGAAGGTACAAAGAGTAAGGGTCCATTTGTTTATCTTTCTTGGAATGACTCCAAATGTATAATCCTCCTCTGTCTTCAAAGCTTTGAAGGTTTATCTAATCTCCATCAATAAAGAGAGTGAAAGATCCTAAAGCAGATCATAGAGGAAATGCTTTTGAAGTAATAAGATATCAGGAAGATAGAGCAATGCAAATGTGTGCATGTACATGCGCCCACACGCACTGATGTGAAATAATGACAGAGTAACATGTGATAGATCATGCTATGAAAATGAAACTCAGAAAATCACATTTACTTTTTATGTGACACTACTGACTTTAGACTGGGATTAGCTGTTTATACTTCCACTTAGGTCACCTGAAGTTCAAAGTGACTCCTTAGCTGTGAAATTTAAGCTCAGATTCTTACTCTCCCCTTCTACTGAGAAAATAAATAAATAGGTAGATAGGCGTTTTAGACCATAATAATGATCTTGTGTCTGTGAATCTGGAGACGCTTTTTAAATCCTCGTGCTGTAGGAAGTAGCACTAAGTCCATCAGAGGTGTTTAACTCTGTCACCCAGATAGTCATTCACCTGGATCTACCTTTTATGTCTGTTCATAAAACCTATTCCCCTAAGACAAAGAAGTTTGGTCACCCCATTGAAGTTTCAGAAGATTTAGTGGGAGGTTTTCAAAGAATTCTTTTCCAGTTCATACTGGAAAGATGAAGAAAGGCAGCAGAGGCGAACAGCAGCCAAGTCCTAGAGCATGGAATCAGAAGAGCTGTCTTAGGCATTGTCAGAGTGGGAAGAAGGGATGGGGGAGAGAACAGGTATTGAGTAGCCTTGACACCTCCTCCCAACCCACCCCTGCTTCAAACAGGGCAGCTCTACCTCTATCTGTGTTATACATTGGAATTTTGCTACAGATTTAACTTTTTAAATTCAGTTCAACAGATGCACCCAAAAAGACTGAATAATTTGAGGACCACTCAGGCAAAATCACTTAGTCACTGAGGAAAGGATCCCAGCCCAATCTTCTGTGTCCTAATATCAGTTCACTAATCCATCTCCTCCTGACTTCCTACCTCTAATCTTGTTTAATTCTCACAGCAAGCAGGCAAAGCGGGTATGATTAGCCTTATTTTATAGATGCAAAAACTGAATCCCAGCTCTTCAGAGGATCTTGGCTAAGGCTGGAATACCTAGGTCTCCTGACTACAAACTCCGTGTTGTTTGCACTGTACACATCATGTCTCAATGCAAAAGATGGTGTTTTTTTTTAATATCTGAGTTATGCTCTTTCTTATTTTAATTGAAATTGCCTTCTTTAGACACCACTCATCTCTTCTGAAATGTTCTTTGTCCTTTAGCTTCAAGTCTGTTTCTTCTCTGTTAAACTGATTGTGTCTGTGGTGCCCTTCCAAGATGACCTTTGCTTGGCACAGAAAGTCATCCAACGGGCCATTTGTCACACCTCATCTCTTCCCTTTTATGAAAGGGACAAAAGGCTGTCTTTGAGCCCCCTTTGGAAGTGTTTTCATGCTAATCTAAGAATTACTGTTGTGTTTGTTTTCTGGCCGGTGCAGTGTGAAGCCATTCATGGGACCGCATGGACCTTGTCTAGTCACATTCCAGGCCATTCTTGGAACATTTTGGGGGAACGCATCATCGCTCTGCTGGTGGGAGACAAGTCTGTGTCCCTGCCTGAGGCTGGCAGCCAATGCATCTCTGTCCTTGATTGCGCATGAAAACATCTCCTGCCATCCCAGCCAGGCAGCCCACTACACACACACACACACACACACACACACACACACACACAGAGGGGGAAGAGCAAAATTAAATGTTCATCCAAAAAAGACCAAAATCAGGATGAAAATATTTCTCTCTCTGAAAAAGAAGGAAAGAAAGTGAGCCGAGCACTTTAGTCAGGGAAACTCAAGCTTTTCCCAAACAGCCTAAGTTGTTACCATGTAACAGAAAAAATAGATCCAGAACAGTAATCGGGAGACATGAATGCTAATTCTGACTCTGCCACTAACTAGCTACGAGACTTTGGGCACACTCCTTTATTTCATCTCGTATTATCCGCTACGAAACATATTATCCCCTAGTATTTCAAACACCATGGGACTCTGATGAAAATTAAAGGAAATCCTGTCCATAAATACACTTGGTAAACAACAAAGACTGAAAAATAGTAATTGCTATTGCTGCTGCCTTTCTTTGTCAGTAAAATGAGGATACAGGGATAAATCAATGCTGCCAATGCCAACTCTGTATCAGAAATACCTAGGGAGCTTTTTAAAAATCTAAATTAAGGCCGGGCGCGGTGGCTCACGCCTGTAATCCTAGCACTCTGGGAGGCCGAGGCGGGTGGATCGCTCGAGGTCAGGAGTTCGAGACCAGCCTGAGCAAGAGTGAGACTCTGTCTCTACTAAAAATAGAAAGAAATTATATGGACAACTAAAATATATATACAAAAAATTAGCCGGGCATGGTGGCGCATGCCTGTAGTCCCAGCTACTCGGGAGGCTGAGGCAGTAGGATCGCTTAAGCCCAGGAGTTTGAGGTTGCTGTGAGCTAGGCTGACGCCACGGCACTCACTCTAGCCGGGGCAACAGAGTGAGACTCTGTCTCAAAAAAAAAAAAAAAAAAAAAATCTAAATTAAGAGCCTCACTAAAATCTTGAGGATTAGGGCCCCACATCATGTTTTTGTTTTAATTTCCCAGATTATTTAGATACAGTCTGTCCAGAACTGGTTTGGGGGTTCTGCTGAACTATCTGTCCACTGAAAGTTACCAACCCAACGTTTAGTGATTCTCAAAGAAGGCAAAATAGCAGATATGGGCTGAGGTTGCCTGTGATTTCACTATTAAAGACAAAGTTCTGAATTATTAAAAGCTTATTTTCAAAAGTCCTCCATTGAAGGAAATATTTTTGATAGGGGCAACGTCCAAATTCACAACAGTTTATTTATTGACTCTTGTCAACTATACTAACTGATTAAAAGCGTACTTCATACAGCGGAACATAAGAAATGTTTGTGTATGTTGAGGGTAGGATTTTCTACAACAGTCTCTTTATTTTAAATATGGAAATTATGCCCCAGAGAGTTTATAAGTAGAATTACCACATAATTTTTATCCAAAACAGGATACTTTTGAGAGTGAGGCGGGGATCATTGATAGTTACTTTAAACATAAACCACAACTCCCCAGGGCATACAGGAATAAATGTTCACCCTAGTTAAAAGTAACTTGTCTACATTACAAAGAAAGTTAACATTGAAAAGAAATGGCCTAAAAATATCAATGACTAGGATATCAGTGAACTTCAGCCTTCAAACTCCTTCCTTATCAATGAAGCCGTAGCCTGTGTTGCTCAAATTGACTTCACTTTTGGTCCATGTTCACTCTTATTTCTCAGAAAAAACCTAAGTTTTCATATTTCTCCTGTACTTCTTTCTTGTCTCTGTATCTAGATGGCCAAACTTGGGGTTTGGATCCAACCACATGTGTGACAGTTCATTGATTCGGAGGGTGCACTAACACATCTAGGGTGGTTTTCCTTGAGATGAGCAAAGATGGCTGCAGTGCAGGACCAACAGAAGCTCAGGTGAGCTCATCAGAGACCACATAGGACCCTTAGAAAGCTCCCCAGCTGAAGACAAATGTTCCTGAGGTTATCTCGTGACCCTGACAGCTCTGTAGTTGACTGTAGAGAGACTCTGTGCTGTCTCCCTGTGATTTCCATCAGCAGTCCCATGACTAAATCCAAGCTGCCAGTCTGTCAGTACCCACCAGGCAGCAGGAAAAAATGTCTCTGCCCAATATTAGATCTACTAATATTGCCTGTCTGACTAAAGTTATTGTATTTTGGCTTTATTTCTGAGAGATGACTCCTGGCTTGGTAACGAGCCTTTGCCTAGCCCCCTATTCTCATTCAGCCATATTAAAAGATACCAAACACCAGGCTTGGGATTTTTTTCAAAAAAATAAAATAAAATAACCTGGTTTCTAGTCCTCTAACATGCTTGAAAGGAAATTTGTAAATTGTCAACTTGACTTAATTTTTCCTCTGGACTCACAGCTATTTGCTATAATAAGAACTTTCCCCCTGGGTTTCACTCATCTGCAGCATGTGGCAGGAAAAAGGGATTAGGATTGTATTTGTCGTCTTTTTGGAGCAGATTTTCTTTGAGCAAGTCTGCTATCAATTCTGTCTGCCAAAATAGCATTTTAATGTGTTACCTGCCAGTCAAGTATGTCCTGTTGACTTCTGCCTCTGCTGTGTTTTCTGATGCTGTTTACCATTAATTTTTCTTCCGATTTTTACCACATTTATTATTTTTCATACAAATGTGGATTTTGCTATTTTGATCATGTGTCTAGCTCTGCAAAACAGTTTAGAAAAAGAGAGAGAAGTGTATGCGGAGGGTAGGAAACAGGGCTTCCTGTTGCTGGAAAGACTATTTTAATGAGTTTTATTCTGTAGTTGGGGAGATGCTCTTAACCTCTTTGGCCCAGTAAGATGTGATTTCTTGACACTGAGCCTACTGCAAATGCATTTTTATCAGAACCACGTAAGGTGGACACCGAGGGGATTTCTCCAGTATTTAACAAAGCCATCTATTTGCAACACAAAGTAATGCTTTGTTTACCCTTCCTCTTTGTCCTGGGCATGGTATTATTCCAGAGGCATTGCTTCTCCCTTGCAAACTGTCAGTGGCCAAGGGTACTTTTCAGCGTGTTTGGGATCATAATTGGCAAAAATGTCTGCTCAGTAGTGGAGAAGAGGTAAAGGTCAGACATGACCCTGTGGGGTCCATTCTCCAGTTTGCATGACACAGACACTAAAGTGCCTTGCCCATTCTCCAAAGTTCACAAAGGCTTCTCCGCATTCCAGGGACACAGCCTTTCCTCCCTGCCAGATAATTAGCAGCAGTGGCAAGCCCTGCCGACTTGTCATTGGGCACTCAATGGTGCTCCTTTCCTCTAAGCTCATTTCCTTGGAAGGTGAGAGCTATTATCGTAAAGAGGGATATTGTAAAATTCTGTTCCTTCTGCTACACCATGGCTCTGAGCAGAGAAATTTGTGTTTTCTGCCAGGGAGAAGAATAACATTTATTTAATGGATGCTGAGCAAAAGGTATTCGCATTTCATGCTTCGGGGCTTAAGCCGATCCTAGGTCAGGAGGGAACTTTTCCTGTCTCTGAATTGCATAACTGGGTAAGGGCTTAGTGCTAACAACCCTTCTGTCCCCATCCAGGCATGGTCTGAGGTCACCATCTCAGGGATGCCCTCACATCCCCTCAGCTTCTGAATTTGTCTACAAACCATGTTTTATACCCCTTCTCCCGCCAGCTTCCTCTACCAACTTAAACCTAGTAGTACTTCTTCTAGGTGGCTCTGTCCCACTGAATTCCAGTTCCGCTTCACCGGCATCTCAGTCCCTTCAAGATAATCCTCTGCAGTGTTAGAGCTGCAATACAGAAGTGTCTCCTCAGCAATGGGGACAGCAGAAAACATAAGGAAGGAGGAAGCCCGGGACAGTGGAGAGAACACAGCTTCCACATTAGAAAGATTGATCCAGATTTGCACCCTAAATAGGTAGGTAATCATAAATGGCCTATTCATTGATATTCAGCTTCCTCATCTATAAAAAGTGATAATAATAAAGCTTGCCTTGCAGCATTGTTGTGAAGGCCAAGTGAAGTCACATGTCAGATGTGTGGTCCATGGGAGACAGAAGCTGGGTCCTGTCTCCCTGCTCTCAGGTGGGAATCCAATCTGCTTACAACACTAACTTGCTAAGCAACTTCCGACAAGTCATCCAGACTTTCTATGAGTTTATCAACAAATGAAGAAAAGAACAACCTTTATCCCACCTTCCCTGCTAGATTACTATAAGGATTAAATGAGATGTTCATTAAAACAGAAATTTCACAATGCAAAACAAAGTAAAAGTGTTGCCAGGAAATAAGGTGTTATTATGCTGATGCCTACTCTTATGATCTTTAAATTCTATCAATTGTCTTTTAAAATATTGTCCACAATTAACTAAGCCTATTAAAAATACAATCACCTATAGATACCAGCCCTACTGCTCTGATGGTAGAAAAGTTGAGACAGTCTTGTGACCCAGTCATGTGTCTTAAAAATAGGTTTACTCTCAAAGCTGTGACGAAAGATTCCTAGTGACTTGGTGTGTGTGTGCGTGTGCGTGTGTGTGTGTATGTGTGTGTGTATATATTATATATATATAAAATGGATACTTGGAAATTTGACTGTATCATAATTAAGCCAAAGGCTTGCATAGAGACATGTGAAGCACATAACAAACTGTTATAACATTTATAACATATAAATGTGGGAGAATTGCTCACTAAATGTCAGCCATCCCCCCACATTTTATGATTTGTGATCTCAAATATTCATGACGTGCCCATCAGCCTTGACCTTCCTCCTCACCCTCCATTGACGGTCTTCGGACCCTTTCCACCCTCCCCTCCCATTCACTCAGCTCCACCCCAGTTACCAGGTCATCTGGACTTGAGAAAGGTAATAACCGAGCATTTCTAGTTGCATCCTCAACCCTTGCTGCTAGTCTTGCCTGCACATAAGTTTCCAGCCTCCTAGTTAAGGTTCTGCTCCATTTCTTTGATTCTATTAAGGGGATGCTGCCTGTGAACAAGGCACTGCCTATGTTCAGGAGTCACTGTGTCTGCTGCAGCACTTTTACTGGCACAGTGGACTATTTAAAAAGCCTAAGCCCTTGGCATGATAGGGGTAAGGGAACTGGAAAGAGAAGGAATGCTTCTAGGCTTCCATTCTTTTCTTGTGTCAAAGTTGGTCAAAGTGGGGTTTCAAATCCAGGTTTCTCGTGCTTTCAGTGTTACAGGGATTGAAGGGCAATTGTCTTGTGTTTTATCTGCAGCCCTCAGCATCATTGCAAGCATGAGGCTTTGCCACTGTGTCAAAGTCATCGTGCCCAATTCCTTCTTCTGTTGACATGAGTTTTCTCCCAAAAGACCACTTACCTTTCACGCAAATCCAGTTGTTGGGTAGTCATAGACATGTAGGAATTTCATCTCAAACTGGGATCTTGCCACAATCAGAACTCAAGAGGAATAACTGGACTAGTCATGAAACTAAAGGATAAGGATTTTCCTCACCATAAGATTATCCAAATCACCACTCTTCGTCAATTTCATTACCTGGTCAACTTTGTTTTTAAGCACAGTCTCTGACAAAGAGGAGGTTGTACCCAAACGACCTACTTTTTTTTAATACTTTACAATTGATCTGCCAGAAATTATAGTAGTTTGAAACTGGTTATATTTCTAGTTGAGGCCCAGGGAAAAGCTGCTTCACTGATAGTTTCTGAGGTAAAGGAAGATGGTATGTCAGATGAGGCTGAGACAGGAAGGAGGGAGAGGCTGAAGTTGAAGAGCTGCAGTAAAATACTGTAAAATGTTTGTGTCACCAAAGGCATTGTCCTGAGCTCCTTCTCCCTGAATCCCCTGGAAGAACTGACAGCTGCCTGGCCTTTACAAAATGAAATTGACATTTGCAGGCTTAGGTTCAACAGAAACTGAAAGGGAGAGGTGGGGAGGATGCTGTAGGCAAAGCCTGAGCCCAGTTCCCTGGATCCAGGGCAGCAGGCCCATAACTCTGCTGTGAGTGATGGGTCAATATCCAATAACTTCAAATCAAAAGCTGAAGTCTTCTTGAGTCAGCAAAGCTGAAGCCTCCTTCAGGGGATAAGAATACAGCACCAGCCCTTCTGATAGAGCTGGAGTTGCCAGCAGCCTTTAATCTAAGGAAACCACAGGCAAAGCAAACTTGGCATATAACTTTTCCTAAATTAATTAGCACCCGTACATTTAAAGGGGGAAAAATAACAATACTCTTGGGAGAGGAGCTAAAGCTCCCACTCAACTCATTTGGATTCTACACACAAAGACTGGGGAGGAGGACCATGGGGCGGAGAACCGAGCACAGCCATGGAGAGGGAGAGGAGATTATTTTCAGGTCAACTGAACAGTGGCTCTCAGGAGCAGGCCATTGTTTGAATTGTGTTTCAGGATATTGATTAGGAATCATCCTCAGTAGTTCTGTACCTTTTTGATCAGGCTCTGCCTGTCCTACTAGAACTGGGAGGCAGTGTGTCCTGTAGCTCTGCTCACCGCATTCTTTTCTTAAATGCAACCAGACTGTTGTGGGCACAAAGGCAGATATGGTTTTAAAATGTATATTTAATAGGTCATTGTCTAGTTGAGGGAAATTAGCTAAGTATTTATATTTCTGCCAACTAGAAATCAAAAGCAAATCAGTGAATGAAGAAAAAATGGCAGAACAATAGGTATTGTATACTGTTTATGTGAATGTTAAAGACGTATAAAACAAGTGATTTTTTTTAAATGAACTGAGGACATACATCAAACTCACAATGGTGATTCCCTCTGGTGAGGAGGACAAAGGATGAGAATTGAAATTGGTGGTCAAAGATAGGAGTAAGCTTTTCTTTCCTATTATAATTTTTCTTCTTAAAAAGATTTAAGATTCATAAATCACTTGTATAATTATTTACAGAAAGAAAAGACGTCAAGGTAGCCTTCTGTTTTTTTTTTTTTTAATTCCCCAAAATTGGGGAGTTACCAAGTGTGGTGGTTCACACCTGTAATCCCAGCACTTTGGGAGGTCAAGGCAAGAGGATCACTTGAAGTGAGGAGTTTGAGACCAGCCTGAGCAGGAGTGAGACCCCATCTCTCCAAAAAATAGAAAAATTAGCCAGGCATGGTGGCATGTATCCGTAGATCCAACTACCCAGGAGGCCGAGGCAGGAGGATCGCTTGAGCCCAGGAGTTTGAGGTTGCAGTGAGTTATGATGATGCCACTGCACTCTAGCCAGGGTGGAAAAATAAAAACAAGGGTTGGAGTTCACATTAGGTGCTCGCTGTTTTTGCCACTTCACATCTGAAGATGACATTTCAAGAACTGCTCTTGGATGAAAGATACTTACTCTCAATTCTGAGATCATATCTAGTTGCATCCTATTTCAGTGTGGGGACAGGTTTGAGCCTGCCTTCCGTGATTCAGCCAATGAGGCAGCAGGAGTCTGGCCCTGTTCAGGGAATGATCACTGCTTCTTCACGTCCACCCGCAGCCAAGAAGCCTATTGGCCTGAGCCCATCCACAGGGCTCAATTTCCTTTGATTTTTATATTTTCCAACCTTTATTGCACAAGCGGCACATTTTAAAACAATAATTTAAAAATATTTTTGTTTACAATATTCAAAAATGAAAACAATTTAAAATTGTTATCATTCTCCAGTTATAAAGTACTTTTACATACATTATTTTATTTAATTATCATCATACACTTTAGAAGGTTCTAGGGTTGGCATTATTTGACCCTTTTTTTTTCTTTTGAGACAGAGTCTCACTCTGTCACCCAGGCTAGAGTGCAGTGGCATCATCATAGCTCACTGCAACCTCCAACACCTGGGTTCAAGCTATTCTCTTGCCTCAGCATTCTGAGTAGCTGGGACTACAGGTGTGCCCCACTATGGCCAGCTAATTTTTCTACTTTTTTGTACAGACAGGGCCTCACTCTCGCTGAGGCTTAGCTGGAACTTCTGGTCTCAAGTGATCCTCCTGTCTTAGCCTCCTAGAGAGGTAGGATTACAGGCATGAGCCACCGCGACTGGCCATTTTACCCATTTGTAAACAAGGAAACTGAGGCCCAAAAAGATTAAGTAACTTATTCTAAATCATAGCAATAGTATTAAGGACCATAACTGAAGTTAAAGCCTTCCAGTTCTAAACTGTCCGTCCATCTATTCCTTCATTTATTCAACAAACATTTACGAAGCTCCTACCACATAGAGTCTTTTCTAGAATTCTTTTCAGCTCCTCTGGTAATTGTTGTTTCCATAATCCTTTATTCTGCCATTATAAGCTACCATTATAGACTATATTATTCATTATTGTTTCATTTTGCAAGATTTATCCTTTACCCCACCTTCCCAATCAATTATAAAGTGCTTGAGTAGTTCTATAGTTCCAAGACATGAACTTTTTTCACATCCCACAGTTCTGGGTACATAGAGAAAATCACTTTCTTGCTTAACCAATGTACTAATGATTATTCTATAGGTATGAAATCCTAGAGATTAAAGATAAACCCACAGAGCTCCTCTTATGATAAGGAGATAGAACCATACATCATATATGTTCCATATGCTCCAGAGATGTGAAGCAGATAGTAGAACCCAAGAACCGGGAAGAAACTTTAGAGAACATTCTCAGTGCTTATATTACCCGAGGAACTGTTGGAAACTTCTCGGTTTCATTCCTACTTAAAACTTGTTATATAACATTAAGAACACAATCAGACAAGACTTTTGGATTAGGAAAAAAAAGTTAAAGAACGCATAATTGTCATCTATCAAAGATTAGATGGCTATATGAGGACTGTATTATATCTGGATTCTCAGCAGACAAAAACATACACTGGGGAAAAGATTCCTTATTCAATAAATGGTGCTGGGGAAACTGGATAACCACATGTAGAAGACTGAAACAAGACCCACACCTTTCACCTCTCACAAAAATCAAATCACAGTGGATAACATACTTAAACTTAAGGTGTGAAACTATTAGAATTCTAGAAGAAAATGTGGGAAAAACTCTTATAGACATTGGCCTAGGCAAAGAATTTATGAAGAAGACCCCAAAGGCAATCACAGCAACAACAAAAATAAATAAATGTGACCTGATTAAATTAAAAAGCTTCTGCACAGCCAAGGAAACTATCATTAGAGTGAATAGCCTACAGAATAGGAGAAAATATTTGCTTTCTACACATCCGACAAAGGGCTGATAACTATAATCTATTTAGAACTCAGGAAAATCAGCAAGAAAAAAATCAAACAACCCTATGAAAAAGTGGGCAAAGGACATGAATAGAAATTTTTCAAAAGAAGACAGAAGTATGGCCAACAAACATATGAAAAAATGCTCAACATCTCTAATCATCAGGGAAATGCAAATGAAAACCACAGTGAGATATCACTTATCTCCAGTGAGAATGGCCTTTATCAAAAAGTCCCAAAACAATACATGTTGTTGTTGTCCCAAAACAATACATGATGCAGAGAGCTAGGAACACTCATATACTGCAGGTGGGACTGCAAATTAGTACAACCTCTGTGGAAAGTAATATGGAGATACCTTAAATAGATACAAGTAGACCTATCATTTGATCCAGCAATCCCATTATTGGGCATCTACCCAAAAGAACAAAAGACATTCTATAAAAAAGACATCTGCACTCAAATGTTTATAGCAGCACAATTCATAATTGCAAAGATGTGGAAACAACCCAAGTGCCCATCAATACATGAGTGAATTAATAAAATGTGGTATATGTATACCATGGAGTACTACTCAGCTATAAGAAACAATGGTGATATAGCACCTCTTGTATTTTCCTGGATAGAGCTGGAACCCATTCTACTAAGTGAAGTATCCCAAGAATGGAAAAATAAGCACCACATGTAATCACCATCAAATTGATTTCACTGATCATCACCTAAGAGCACATTTAGGAATAACATTAATCGGGTGTCAGGCAGATGTGGGGGGGAGGGGATGGATGTATACATACATAATAAGTGCGATGCACACTATCTAGGGGATGGACACGCTTGAAGCTCTGATTCCAGGGGCAGGGGGGCAAGGGCAATATACCTAACCTAAAGGTTTGTACCCCCCTAATATGGTGAAATAAAAAAATATATATTCAAAAGCTTTAAAAAAATTGTCATCTATCCACTGATTTTTACTAAAGTCCTATTATATGCACAACATATTAGATGATGTTATGAATAAGCAAAGTAGAGTACATAAACAGCTTCTTTCTTCTCAATGTAAATTGCACTTTACAGTGTATACGTTGTCTCATTTCAAACTTTATAGTCCAGCATAGCAGTTGTATGTTTCAGTTATGAATCAGACATTCTAAATTTAAGTCCTGGCTCTACCACTTGCCAGCTGTGTGACCTCAGGCAATTTGCTTAATCTCGCCAAGCCTCAATTTCCTCATTTGTACAACAATGATAATAGGGTTCCTGGGAAGATTAAAAGAGATAATTCATGTAAAGCACTTAACACAGTGTCTGGCACAGAGTAAGCCCTCAATAAATGTTAGCTATTCCTATTATCATCTTTACTACTGCCCCACGAGGTAGATAAGGCGCACATTATTTATACATTAAAGAGAAAGCCCGGGTTGAGAGAAATTACGTTAGTTGCAAAGGGTAACAGAGCTAGTTAAGGCCATCGACTCCAGGCATTCTCGCTCGCTCGGTGCCAGCCCCATATCGCACTGTCCCCTAACAGCGTAGGTGAGGAAAAAACACACAAACCTGGGGAAATGTACAAATATTGAAGACAACGAAAGGAAGAAATGACAGTCCTTGCTATTTTAGCACTCCTCTGCCGTAATTAACATCTGATCCGCAGCTTAACCAACAGATGAACACACACATGGTGTTGTGAAGTTCTTCCCAATTAAGCTTATTTTCTTTAATCTAGGCCAGTTCTCTGTATTTTAATCTTACCCAAAGACTGATTTTTGGCTTTTTGACACTACCCTGTGCCTTCAGATTGAACTAAATAGTACAAATAGGTATTCAAAGAAGAAACGTTATTCATCGATGTGCCAGAAGAATCGTGAAAGGAAACAGAATTTATCTACAGTCCCAGGACATCCCCTAGATTTAGTTATCAGACTTTACTGAGGATCAGAATCAGATTGTTGGGCCCCTCCTCATAGATTCTGATTCAGTAGGTGTAAGGTGGGTCCTGACAATTTGCATTTCTAATATGTACATTCAGATGATGTTGCTGGTCTGGAGGACACACTTTGAGTACTGCCCTAGGTCAGTGTCTCCCAAAACATAGCCCCCAGAGAATATATCCCCAATCATTTTAGGTGAATTATCAAAATACAGCTTTCTACATCGCACTCCAGACTTGGTACATATGATTCTCTTTGGATGGGTCCTAGGCATCTACATTGGCACAAGTATCCCAGGTGGATTATAAGCCCATAAAAGTTTGAGAACCACTAATGTAAATTCTGAGTGTATCCATCACCCAAATCTTACTGTTGTATGCCCAGAACCTAATAGAGTACTTGGCCTGTATAAGCTACTCAATAAATATTTTTGTTGAAATATATCCCCCTTTGCCTGTCCTGTCCCTCCCCATTTAGAGACCTCCTCCCCCCACCCTCTGCCCCCTTTGAAGACTCTCAGGAGGGGCTCTGGAACCCACTCAATCATCACACACAATACTTGTCTTAAAACACCTTTCTAATTGTAATTTTAATTACTTCCTCACATTATTATTAAACCTTGTACAAATCCATTGAATTAATGGAACTATGATGTCCCTGAGAAGAGTGAGCATATCCTTTGCCTTGTTCATCCACAGAACCGCAATCTCCATCAATGCATCGTCATTTCACTCCAGAATAAAATATACGATTTGTTTTATCTTTTGTTTTATCATATTAGAAATCTATGTTTGTATTCATATTATAGTTTAGTTCAGCACCTACTAGGTGCCAGATACTTAGCAAGACATCAGGCTTTCAATTAACATATATAGAAATAATCAGTGAATGAATGAGTGAATATTTAGCAAACACTAAATCTCTTTCAGTTTCTCAGTCTCCTCTATCACAAAACGCACACACTTCTAGGGGGCTGGAAATACTCAGTGGGAGCTGACTAGGGGCAAAGCTCTGATAACAAAGTGATTTCACAGGAAAGACCAGGAAGCTTATCTCAATGAATATCTATACAATTCTCATACCTACCTCACCCCAGAGAAAGAAGAAAGCCACTCTTTTTGCCCCCTTCAATCTGATGACAGACACTTTCATATCCCCCGTATTCAATCAATGCTTTATCATATCACACTACATTGTTTTTTCACTGTGTGGCAGGGAAATGCTATAATCAGTTTTCTAGAAGGCTCTCCCAGAATCAAGTAGCTGTAGGCAAGATTGGCTGGCAGCATGACTTAGACATTTACAGATGTGTATCTAACTGTGAGGAAGAAAAAAGCAATTTAAAGAGACATTGTCAAGTTTGAGAGACCTAAATATTTCATCTTTAGTTTAGTAATTAGTAGCTTGAAAAATACTCAATTAGAAACATTTTCATGAACATCTTAAAAAAAGAAGCAAAACGTCATTTTTTTTTTCAAATTTGTAAAATTATTCCCCAAGTGATAAAGCCAGGAAAAGTTGAAAGGCAATTAATAATGGCCTTCAAATAAATATAAGTTTATTACTGGAAGAGTCCGTAAAGATCAAGCAATCCATCCCTCCCCCTTATGATGAAACTGAGGCTCTGAGAGACAAGATTTACCAAAACTTACGTGCCTCCCTGACTACCACTACACATGTCACCCTGACTAGCTAAAATTTCCATCCCAGGGACTCTTAGAAACCTTGGAGAGATCGTGTATTTTACAGCCAAAATAACTGGGGCAAAACAAGGATCCAGGATCACACAACCAGATCCCTTATCTTGCTGCTTTGTCTTCTCCTCCTTCCTCTTACTGCCTCCCAGAAGACACTCTCCCCAAGTGACAGCCAACTTAAGAAAAAAGCAGTCTATGCACATAAAAAAAAAAAATTTAGTTTGGCATAAACACCCCATTTCCCATAGTAAATATGGCTACAGGGAGCTTCTCCTCCTACACCCCTCCTATTTTTCTTTAAAAGGCAGGAACAGGCCGGGCGCGGTGGCTCACGCCTGTAATCCTAGCACTCTGGGAGGCCGAGGTGGGTGGATCGCTCAAGGTCAGGAGTTCGAGACCAGCCTGAGCAAGAGCGAGACCCCGTCTCTACTAAAAATAGAAAGAAATTATACGGACAACTAAATATATATATAGAAAAATTAGCCGGGCATAGTGGCGCATGCCTGTAGTCCCAGCTACTTGGGAGGCTGAGGCAGTAGGATCGCTTGAGCCCAGGAGCCTGAGGTTACTGTGAGCTAAGCTGATGCCATGGCACTCACTCTAGCCTGGGCAACAAAGTGAGACTTTGTCTCAAAAAAAAAAAAAAAAAAGGCAGGAACAGTGGCAGTACCACATTTGTTCTTTGGCAGATGCCGGTTATGTACAATTTATGACAATTATAAAAGCATCCTGACGCCTTGAAATCCCCTCCATTTGCCTATTGTGGTATCTAAAGTTCTTCCCATTAGAAAATTATTCCCCAAACACTAAAATTGAAAGCATGGTATCTTCAGAAAACCCAGGTACAACGCTGCTACTTCTAGGAAGGCTAACACATCAAATAGCAGTCATTAATACATTAACAGAGCAAGGCCCTGACGGAATGAAGGGGACATAGAGCCCAGACATGGAAGAGTAAAGTCTGAAGCCATGAGAGCTGCCCAAGGAGGACAAACATAAAGGTGAGTCCTAATTAAGGCATATTACAAATTGAGGAGAGCGAGTAGCTGAGTTACTGAGGCAAAAAAAAAAAAGAAAAAGAAAGAAAGAAAAAAAACCCAAAAATGAGCCACCTATTTTATAATTTGAACTATAATTAACTTTGAATGGTCCGCAAGAAAAGCATAGGCAAGGATAAGCTTAATGACTCATTCAGCAAGTATTTATTGCACACCTACTCTGTGTTAAATTCTGTAAGGGATACAGAATGGAACTTAAGGTATGTGTTTCTTCACAGGAGTGGAGGATGGCATGAAAAGAAAACAAAAGTATGTGTTTATTTTCTTAGGAAGATAGCAAGATTAAAGAGACAAGATTGACAGAAACCTACCAACAGAAGAAATACGATGGCTATGGTTTAGAAGTATGGCCAACCAACATTCCCTGAACCCTGACATTATCAAGGCCATGCATTAGGTATGCACAGGGTTTCAATACCCTCACAGCCTGCTAGAGAAGAGGCCTATGTACACAAATAGCCCTAGTAGGATGGGAAATAAGGTCCAGGCTGGAGGTATAAGCAAAACCTAACCCATAAGTGTATGTGTTTACGAGGAGGGGGAGAGTGGGTTGTTTCTTCTACTGCAGAAAGCCTTTATTGTAAATGTGTCACTAAACCTGAACCTGAATTTGAAGGAAAGATGGACCTCAATAGCTGAAGAGCAGATGCTGCATTATAGAAGGGCACAGAAGTGGAAATATTCCAGAACTGTGAGCAGCCCTGTTGACTGAAATAAAGAAATAGAATGAGTTCGGGTGCAATGGCTCACACCTGTAATCCCAGCACTTTGGGAGGTTGAGGTGGGAGGATTGCTTGAGCCCAGGTCAAGACCAGCCTGGGCAACACAGTGAGACCCTGTCTCTATAAAAAAAATTTTTAAATATTAGCAGGATATGGTGGTGTGGGCATGTAGTCCTAGCTATTTGGGAGGCTGAGCCAAGAGAATTTCTTGAACCTGGGAGTTGGAGATTGCAGTGAGCTGTGATTACACCACTGCACTCTAGTCTGGGCTACAGAGTGAGACCTTGTCACACACACACACACACACACACAGACAAAAGAAAAGAAAAAGAGTGAGACCTCAGGAGATAATTCTTGTATGGGGTCTATCCAATGGCCTTTTTTTCACTTTTCAGGCATCAAGGAAGAGGAGAAAATTTTGAAAGGCTCTTAAAGCCTTGGCCTATTTCTCTAAAGTAGCAGAGTGAATTAGATCCAAATTCAAGGCCTGGCTTTATCATTTAACATGTGAGTGACTTGGGCAAATCATGTAATCTCCCTTAGCTCATTTTCTCATCTATAAAATGGGAGATTTTTTACTACTAACTTATTAGAGTTATGAGAGCCAAATAAGATAGAACAAAAAAAACATTCTACACAGAGCAATACAAATATCAGTTATCATCATTATTATGGAAATGTGCCCAACATGCCTGGTGAAAGCCATCCAATGCCAGTGTAGGACACAAAATTAAATTAGTCTGTCCTAAAAAGACCTTATGTCCTGAGTAAGTAAAGATCTACCTAAAATTGGAAATCAATACCTAGTACCTATGTGAGGTGCACGTGGCTTCTGGCATAGACATCCCTACTGCGTATTACCTTTCAAGCAGTGGAGAAGTTAGTGCATGGGGTGAGAGCTCACCCTGACCTTTCTAGAAGCCAGAATTGAATGATGTTTAGAAGGACAAAATACTGCAAATGCTTTTAGTAAAAACAACCAAGAAATATTTTTATATACATTTGATTGGTTACAACTCCCTCATGTATCATAATACTAATAGGATTACATGTCTTTTGGTAGATGTTCAAATTACAACATAAATACAATGTGCAATGTATTATATTTTCTTTTACACAGTCTTCAAGGACCTCACATGTCGCTCTGAATATCTTAGGGGATCTTAAGGCTAATCAATGATCACTCTGGGTAAGCAAAAAATAGATTGGTAATAACTGAGATGATTTCAAGCTTATTATAAGGATCTTCCCAAGGTTCAAACAATTGAAATGCTCAGTTTTGATGTAAACTCCTCCTGTTGCTTTAATTAACCCCATTTCAATTCTCCCTAATGAATACTATTATTATTATCTGCACATTTCCCATATATCTTTAGAACCAATGAAAGGCCAGGGCCACAGTCAAAGCTGGCTTTATAGGCAACTGCACAGGGTCCCACTTGAAGAAAGGCCCCGTACTTAGTTCAATGTTCTTCTTCTTATTATTAATTTTATCCTTGAACTTGTGTTTTATAAGTAAGTCCAATGGGATGATAGAACATATGTGTGAGCACAATAGTTTAGTACCTTTCAGCAGTATATTTTGGCCTGAGTCTGCCAGCGACTATATTTGCAGAACAGCTCTTTGGATGCACAGACAATGTGGCTGCCCTTGTAAGCACCAGTTCTTGATCTCCCACTGGACCTTATTCTTAAGGTCCTAGCACGCCTTCAGCTTATTCCACTGGAGCAATGATAATTTGTCACACTGTGATCCAAGTTGCAGCTTCTTTTGACCACAAAGCTATGCAACGATTTCAAAAATATATTACAGTGTTGATATATGTTAACTTTGTGTTAGTCTTTTAAGTTGTATAAATGGTTTTAATTTTCTGTTTCAGTCTAGGATGAAGAATACCCCTTATCAAAATCAATCCAGCCCTGTTTTCAGAAATGGTTCTTGGAAATAAAAGCCAAAAAAAATTAAGTAACTTACTCAGAAATTCAAAGTAAAAAATAATAAAAGTTAAGATTAGAATTCCAAAATGTCAAATTGCTTTCTATTTTGGCTGTGGCTTATCTAATTCCTTTCATGGGACTATATTTGGATTTCTCTTTCACTTTCAGTACTTCAGTGCATTCTGATTTGTTTTAAATGGGTACAGGGACACACATACACATACACACACCTAAATGTCAACAAACACATTTGTTAACTTCATAGTCTATAGATATTGATGTTCTATTTAGAAGGAAGTCAGACAATATATAAAAGCTTTAGGGAAAATTTCTTTGCATAACAAAAGAGCTAATGCATCAAGTTATGGTTTGTTAATGGCATTCAATTAACACATAACTGTTGTTAGTTGATTAAAAATTAACTGTGAATAACCATTTAACATTTAGCACTTACAAATGTTCCTTGATTTATTAAAATTGTAGGAGCAAAGGAGTCTGGGGAGAAGCTAGAAATATTTGGTTAGATTTTTAATGGAAATTTTAGACACATTGTGAAATATTTCTTCCTAGGAAATATACATTTGTAAATCAATCTTCATGTTTTAACTGCTTGTGAAGAATTTTGCAGACCTCCTGTTTTAAAGGCACTTGAGAAATAAATATCTGCCAGGGAGAGAAATCCCATCAGTTTTCTTGCTGTTCCTATACAGATGGTGGACCATACTGTGAAATTTGCTGTTCTTCGATTGCTCCATTCTGCACACGCCCCAAGGAATCTCAGAATTGTAGAAACTAGAGATATAATAGACTAAATAGGTCATCTATTCCAATAGAAATTTTACCAGATTTATACAAGACTCTCTTGAATTTACAATACAGCTCACTTCCAAGGGGGTCCAAATGCTGAACAGAAAATTGGCTTTTTTTTTTCCCCAGCCATCTTAGAATCATATATTATGTTCTACTATTAATCATGTTTTTCTCTTGTGAAGATAATACACCATTACAGCGTGCACACAAATTGCTTTTCCAACAAAAGGATTAGATTTACAATGATCCATTTCCAGGTTCGCATCAGCACCCCCACCCAACGGCCACAACAATGGCTGTGTTTTTGTAAGACAGCTGTCTGAGGTCTCAGGAGTAATTCCATGGCCCTGGAAGAATATACAAGTAGGTGGCCTTTGTGAGGGTAACATTCAACAGTTTGATCTTTTTAAACCATACCCTAAACCAAAATAATCATCTGCAGACACACTACATGATTTTTCCAAAATCTATTCAACATATTTTTGAACACTAATTATGTGTAAGGAATAGGGAAACAAAGGAATTTGAGACACAGTTCCAAACTTTAAAGGTCTGAATTCTTGGATAGAGGGAAAACCATCAAATACATGAGATACTATTAGGTATCATGGATGTCCTTTGTTTCTGCCTGCCTTTCTCATTCTTCTGTTCCTACATGGAACAGTCTTTCTGATTCAGATGCCTCCAACTCCACGGTAACCCATATTCCTTGCCACAGAAACTGGTGCAGAAATGATCAATGAAGCAGGTTTGGCAAGTTAGGGTTCTCCCAGGGACTTTTATGCTAGAGGTCTCTAAGAAGAGGATTCCCCACTATCATTAGGAAGTATTAACTTCTTAATGAGACCATAAATGGCAACTTGCCCAATACACAGATAGACCCTGTCTTAGAAAGAAGCCAGGGTGAGAGAAGTGGAAAGACTGAGATCTCTGACGATATCATTGAACCACTAAATTCAGCTGCTTCTAAAGAAGCTACATCCAAATTTTTAATTTCCCTGTTCTGGGACCTTCCCCAGAAGATTTTTTTCTTTTTTTTTTTTTTTTTTAGTTAAGACAGTTTGAGTTGGGTTTTTACAATATCATTTATAACTGAAAGAGACCTGACTAACTAGCACATAGATACAACTGCCAAGTGATATATACAGATAATGAGAGTAAGGAGCATTCAAGATCAAAATTTAAGGGAAAAATTTCCAGAGAAGATGAAGCTTGAGATATGCTTTTAAGAATTTGGAAAGATGGAAAGGAGAAAAGAGGGCATTCTAGGTCAAATGATATATAAAAAGGCTGAAAAGTACCAGCCAGTTTCAAGGGTCAGAGCAGATCAATTTGGGGTGAAATGGAGGCTATCTATAGAATAAGAAGTAGGCAGTAAGGCACAAAAATAGAAATATTTGCAATAAATGTGGAATGTAATTGATAATCTAAAAGAGAGACAATGTTTTTGAATAAGAATAAAGTGCTGAACAAACATCATTGTCATCATCATTAAACACAATCACAAATCAGCTTCTGTCATAAAAGCTTCATTGAGGACTCTCTGTCCCCCTGGAGAGGACCCTGGACACAAGCACAGGGAACACAGCCCAGTGGCGCTAGCATTGCATATGCCCCTGACTCATCCACAGACTTGAGCATCCCAGGCCATCCACCCAACATTTTTCATGATGACATAATCCTGTTAGAAAGACCAATAGAATCGACTCTGTGTATAGATCGCAATTTTTCTCCTCTCTTAGTCTCTTATCTCTGGAAAATAATTCAATTAGATACTCTTTTTTTCCTCCCTCACACCATCCTGAGCTATTGTTTGTCTACTTCTTACATCCCATGCTCTAACTTTGTCTTGGCCGAGTGTGTTTTTGCATGCATGATACAGAAGAGAAAAACCGTATAATGCTTTCTTCAGTTGCATCTGAAAAGTTCTTTTGTACTCACATAAAGAATGGAAAACATATACTAAATGTCAAGGGGATTATCTTGGCATTCTGACTTTTTGGGAGTAGTGGTGAGGAGTTTGCAATACTTTATGAAGACAAATTTTGTAAGCAACATTAACAGGAATATATTTAGATAGATATGGATATGGATTTGGATATGCTTATAGATTTAAATATATAGATCTCTAGGTATAGGTAGAGACAAAGAACATCTGCAATCTCAGCTCATCAAGGCCATTTACACTGTTTTGTACTAATCTCTCCTTTTCCAATGACTCCTGGTCAAACTGTACTCCTTTTAGTTCTATGATAACTGCTAAATAACCTGTGGCTTTTGTTAGAATCAGATCCCTCATGAAGGTGGAAAATTATCTATATGTTAGACAATTGTAGAGGATACCACAAAAGGTAGAATCATTTGAGCCACCTTCTCTGAACACTGGCTGGGCAAGGACAAAGATTCAACTATGTCTGCTTATGACAAACCCTCTTTCTGCAAGTATCATTTTCATTTATTAATTTGGAGTTCATATTTATGCAAAAATATCTCACAGCCAGAGGGAAATGAGCCTGCAGTGGGGGTGGAGATTAGGATGAGGAATGGAAGCCATTTTTTCAATTTCTATAGTTGAATGATTTTATTAGTTTAGCTAATAAACATCAGGTACCTACTATGTTCTAGGTATCAGATTATCTGAATCACAATGGCACATGTCCATGTGCCTGAGTTCTGGACCATGAGCTTGCTGAAGCAGGGACTGAGGCTTCCTATTTTTATGTTATAGAACCAAAACCAATGGCAGATATGTGGCAGATGCTTATTATCTGTTCAACAGATTAATGTTATGGTGATTAAATTCTATAATGCATGCAAGTCATAGAATAAGTATTCTATCAATGCTACTGTGTTTATTATCATAACATTTAAAGAAGAACCTGCAGGCTGGGCTTGGTGGCTCACACCTGTAATCCTAGCACTCTGGGAGGCCAAGGCGGGAGGATCGCTCTAGCTCAGGAGTTTGAGACCAACCTAAGCAAGAGAGAGACCCCGTCTCTACTAAAAATAGAAAGAAATTAGCTGGACAACTAAAAATATATATAGAAAAAATTAGCCAGGCATGGTGGTGCATGCCTTTAGTCACAGCTACTCGGAAGGCTGAGGCAGAAGGATTGCTTGAGCCTGGGAGTTTAAAGTTGCTGTGAGCTAGGCTGACGCCACGGCACTCTAGCCTGGGCAACAGAGTGAGACTCTGTCTCAAAAAAAAAAAAAAAAAGAACCTGCAAAGAATGAGAAGAAAGAGAAAGATAAGAATGGAATCTAATCTTTGTGATAAGTCCAGTAATGTTACATAAGCCGTGGCTTCTGCCTAAGAGATTTTTCCTCTTTGGAATGCTCTCATCACCTCTTTTGAATGATTTCTACTTCTTCACCAAGACTTGGCTGTAGGGCCAGGAACCACCAATCTGGGTTATATAGTCTTCCTTTTTAGTGGTGCCAGGTTCCACACTCACCACCCCACATCCAGCATTCCTAGTCTCTGGAAACCTCCAGAGTTAAGACCATGAAGGCAAGAATCCAGTGAGTTTATCCATGACTTAGATTCTCTGCTGACCTTGTGTACTTATTCAGCCGATACTTACTGAGCACCTACTCAATGTAATGCAATGTACAGCAACATCTAGGGAGTAAGCAATATCACATCTCAAGACTAGCCCAAAGAGTAGCCTTTTAAAACAGCTGTACAATCCAAGCTTACCTTCACACTGAAGCTTTGTTTGCAAGTCTCTCCTACTACAGCAGTCCAAGCCCACAATCCTCAGCAAGGCTTTAAGAGGAAATTGATGAAAGCTGGCCATCTGTCCTCAGGTGTATTCAATAAGGTTAAACATTTCCGAGAGATCGAGAAAGATGAGGCCTGAAAAGTCTACTGGAATGCGTTTCAGGTGTTCCTTCACGCTGTCTGCCAGGAATGTGGAAGTGTAGTGTAGGGATGGAAATCAGAAGGCTGTGGGTTGGAGACTGGATGTGAGGTCAACAAGCTCAGCTCTCATCCAAAGGAGAGAGGTAACATGTCTTCTAGAGGGGGGGTGGAGTACAGAGAGGTTGTTTTGAGGGTTTTTTGCTTTTTAAATAGAGGAGGCTTGAGCATATTTACAGAATAAAGACAAAGGACCGATAAAGAGGGAGAAGTTAAAAATGAGGAGAGAGGCAGAAAATGGCAATGTCTTGGGGGAGAGGTGGAGGAATGGATCATCTAGGGAAATTCTCCACCTGTTCCTCAGGAAAGAAGGGGAGCCTGAGTGAAGGTATAAATGTCTCAGAAAGTAAAAAATCTAGGTCACCTGCTAGGACAGGGGTGGATTTGGGGTTGGGGGCTTTGTGGACATGAGGAAGGGATCCTTCATAGGATATCAGAGCTTTGTGGAGGCTGGGACTAGACCTTTCTTTGCAGAGATGAGAATCATGGAGCTCGGCAGGCCAGGGAAGGAGGTGAAGCCATGCTGGGTAGCAGTCTGGGATAAAGGTAGAGAGTTGGAAGTTCATCACACTGGCAAGGATAGAAGTGTCAGAGACCACAGAGTCAGTTTAAGATTTTAGTTGATTTGCCGGGCGCGGTGGCTCACACCTGTAATCCTAGCACTATGGGAGGCCGAGGTGGGCAGATCATTTGAGCTCAGGAGTTCGAGACCAGCCTGAGCAAGAGTGAGACCCCGTCACTACTAAAAATAGAAAGAAATTATATGGACAGCTAAAAATATATATAGAAAAAAATTAGCCGGGCATGGTGGTGCATGCCTGTAGTCCCAACTACTCGGGAGGCTGAGACGGGAGGATCCCTTGAGCTCAGGAGTTTGAGGTTGCTGTGAGCTAGGCTAACGCCATGGCACTGACTCTAGCCTGGGCAACAAAGTGAGACTCTGTCTCAAAGAGAAAAAAAAAAAAAAGGATTTTAGTTGATTAAAAGAAACAAAAAACTTAGGATATGATCTTGGAATTATGAGTCTGAGGTAGAAGAACAAATATTGTTTTAAGTTTTTAAGGCTGGAACAGGAAGGTCAAATGTGTTTGTCTCATGAAATGCTATGTTGACAAGGATTCTAAGGCTCCATCTAGGCTTACTGGAAAAGAGTGTCGTAGTCAATGAGTGGTATCTGCACTGAGGCAGTAAAAGTAGGAACTTATGACAAGTTTTTGTCACCTCTTGCAAAGGCAGTCTGCATGAATACTGAAGTCACAAAGGCAGGAGCCATAGTCCTAAATAAAAAGGGGTGGTAAAATAGTAGCCACCAGTTGCATGAACCTGAAAGTGGGATTTTTTTTTTTTCCATGATAGAGGAAGAGTAATGATCTGGAAGAAGCAATAGAGAATTAACAAAATGCTGACAAAATATCAGAAGATAATCCTCTCTACTAGAGTAAGGGAGATGGTGGCTTTAGCAGAAAGCCAGGTTTCCATTAAGAGCTTTGTTTCATACCCTCCCAAAAAGCTGTCCTAATCTAACCATGCAATTGTTCTCTATAATGTGCCCTCTTTGGGCTTACCATGGAGAAAACCTGGTTTAATTCTGCGCATAAATCACTTAGGCATGTCTTTGCGTGGAGTTTGATCTCACATGGGTAAGCGGACAAAAATAATCAGAAACATCACTCTGAAATGGCACTCTCTGATTCAAAACTTTCCATTGAAAGACTATATTCTTTAATCTGGCATCAACCGAATTTTTCATTGTCTTCACCAAGCCCTAGCTAATTTTCTGTCCTAAACAGGCTGGTATAGTTCACAACCAACACCTATTCCCATCTTCTCAAACTGGCCTCTTTCAGTGTCATTCCCACTTCTGATGCCTCCTTTGTTTTTGACTATGAAAATCTTTCATGTCCTTCCAACTCCAGTCCATTAACCACTCATTTCATGAAGTCTTCCTCTGCCACCAGAGAATTACAACTTTGTTCTCCTCTGCCACCATTTGTACCCATTTGTACTTTCAGTGGTGACTTTTTTTATCCCCAACTCTATTAGATCCTTGCATGCAAGAACAATCTATATCTCCTACTTCATTTCCGCCCCCACAGGACCTGACATGCACTAGAGACTCAGTAAATGACTGATTGATGAATGAGTGAATGAATTAAGGGAAATTTCATGCGTTGCGTTCTTCCTACATTTTTTATCTGGGGGATGTGGGGGTGTTGAACGGTAGACTCTAGGATCCAGACAAGGACTGCAGCGTGAGTCCAACAGGGAGGGGGAGGTAGAAATTCAACCTTAATCCAGACATCTGCAGAGAGGTTGGCAGTCAGAAGGTGAGAGCCAAACTCTCCTGAAGGACCGCGGTAGGGAGTGGTGCACCCTGTCCCCCACGGCTTGAAGCGTATCTCTGCCGTCACTCACCAGGGAGTGTGCAACTCTCCTGGCAAGTTCCCATTATCCCATCAGTCTCTCAGATGGTGGGCAGTGGAATCGATATTCCCAAGGCTTTAAAAAGCTCCCAAATGGTGTGCTGCCATTCATTCAACAACAGAGGGAGAAATAAGGGAGGAAAAAAACTGATGTTGGCTTCTTATTTTGCTTATGTTGTTAAAAGCTGCTCCGATGCTGCGGTTCTGGAGTAGGTCCCCTCTTTCTTTGAAAGCATGCTGTGTGATAGACTGTCATTTGTCCCCTGCCTCCAGAAGAGCCAGCTGGCAGCTAAGTGCTAAAGCCAGTGACTTGCATGTGTTTTTCTGACATTTAACAAATGGGAACAGCTTGCAAATCTGCATTAACTCACTCTGTCTCACAAATAATCAGGGCCTACGCAGTGTAGACGCTGGGAACATTAGCTCCGACACAAAAGAGTGAGAGGCTGGGGGGTGGGGGGGGTGACAGAAAACAAGTCAGCAAATAACGAATGTTTTAACGAAGGGATGAATGTAACATTCTGGTTCAGAGGGAAGAGTTTTGAAGTCATTTTTGTTTTTCAACAAGCCACTGCTAATGGTGCTAAATCCGTCTGTCAAGGCCCAGCTTTGCTGCTTGAAGTCATCTTGCCTGCACCTCACAAATGCTGATCTGTTGGTTGCTTTCATCCTGCAAATACCATTTTGAATTCCTTATGCTTCAGAGCCAAGGATGTCTCAAAGGGGCTGTGTTTGACCACAAGTGGACGTTTGCAAGGCCACACCACACAATTACATTCACTGCCCCTACACTGATGGTGAGTGAAAGCAAGAAAAGCTATCACATTGAAAAGGGCAGACACAGATGTACATCTGCAGGAAAGCTGTCATATGTACACGTATGTGTCTGTTGTATGACTTCTTTACACAAACATACCCCGATAAATGAGGGTACAAGTCCCGCTCATGTTAGCACGGTGGATTTAGGATAAATTTAGAAGCCTATCTCATTCAGGGTGATTTGGCACTTGGGAATAGGCATTATCAATCCTAAATGTTTCATTCCATTTAGAAGATAGCTGTGTTTGTGATGTTCCAATTCCTAGACTCAAATCTCCAAAGAAAATAAGTCCCTAAGCAAGAATAAACAGAGAAATAGGTACACTGGGGAATGTATTTGGCACAGGGCTTGGAAAATCTGTCTTCTAGGAGAGACGAAATGAACTTGTAGTTTCCTTAAACTTTCAGGAAGGAGGAAGATGGAACAGCCAAATCAACATCTTCCTCTTGGGGCATGTGAGACACTGAGATAGGCCCTAAGATTCTTTAGAGGAAGCCAGGAAGAGAATTTGGGGGCTCATAATTAGGTCACTGCACCTCAAGCCTAAGACATTTTCACAAGACAGAAGGGATATACATGTCCCCAACCACAGGTGTGAATGCCCAGGAGATTGCCTCATAGGGCATGGCCCTGCCTGGGGCTTCAGTCACTCTCAGAATTCTTCAAGTGACATCTCTGCACTATCCAAGGACACAAAAAGAGGTTTGCAGTGAGAACTTCCTTCCTTCGGAGGAGACTTGATAGAAGGAGCTGCTAACCCTGGAGACTAAAACCAACCTTCAGGGATCAAAATAGCTAGAATTAGAATACAAATTGACCACTGCTGGCTGAAAGACTGTCACACTCAGAAGCAAAGTGGCAACTGTCAGTAGAACAGATAGCCATCTGCAGCCCTGTGGAATGAGGCTGGGATATTTTGGCAACAGCTCAGCAAGGACACAGAGGAGAGGTTCAGCGGCATGAGGCCCATTAGGATGAGGGGCTCTGCAGCCTTGAGACTCTCCAGCCTGGCCCATGACATTAATTGAGTTGCTTGTGACTCTGAGAAAAAAAAAGGCAAGAAGAAATTGTGGCTCGTTCCTCTAGCACAAGGCATCACATATGCAGCCACCATAGGACTGGACAGGACCCAGAGACCTCTCTGCAAATCACATGAATCCTGATTTATCCCATGGCAGGGGTCTGGGGAAACCAAGGGGTATAGACAATTTTAAACACAAAGAAAAATTCTCACTGTCTGAAATGTGAGAGTGCTAAGGAATGTATCCCGGTACCAGGATCAAGCAGAGCTCATTAGCAACATAATCCTATACTTCAAAAGCAGAATATCCTAAATAAATAATTCTAGGTCCAAATCCTTTATTTTCCCTGCCTCTGCTCTATCTCCAAACCTTGTGTTTTGATGGCTTTTCTCTTAAATGTTACTCACCCTCTCCCATCCCTCTTCATTTCAAGTCACACTACCCTAGAGTAAGCTGCCATTGTTTTACCTTCTCTGCTGCAACTGCTTCTGAACTCATCTCCCTCAATCTCATTTTCACTCCCATCCAATCCACAGGCCAGAGTGGCTTTTTCAAAACATGAGCTGGTTATGCGCATCCCCTGCTTCAAACACTTCAATATGCAAGTTTTCAAAATGTACACTAAGGTGCCCCAGGACTCCATTCAAACTCATAGGAGTGCCCTAGAATATTTGTAATTTTTGAGGAAAATCATAATGTGCCACATCAGTCAGACACTGCACAGTTTCAACATTAGATTGCACTACATTTCTTTCAATGACGTCATATCTTTGTGAAGCTGGGCTTTCAGTGATTGCTGTGATAAGAAAGGCAATACTGCGTGCTAATCATTGTGGAAAAGGAAGTCTAATCTGATTCTAAGGTATGAGAAATTATGCAGTTCCCGACAGGCAATCATGTCCAATTAGTAAGTAACTGTAATTATTTAAGAATGAAATAAAAAATATTCTTTTTATTTATGTATATTATTTTTTTTAAAAGATCCCCTAAATTATTGGATCATAAATGGTTATTATGCTATTTGGATCTAACTTCTTAATGAATGGAACTTTTAGATATTTCTTTTGGCCTAGGGGTGCTATGAAGCAAGAAATTTTAGGAATCTTTACCATAGATAGTTTCTGATTGCTCTTGGGATAACATCTAAAAATCTCAATCAATTACAAGGCTCTGGTAGCCTTCACCACCTTTATCTTATTCTTCTCTTAATGTTGTGATCTGAAAGACTGAAATAGATGACACTTTATCAGCTAAGACAGACCCTGAGGTTAAGGAAACAAAAGTTAACCTCTGGGCCCTGAGGGTTTAGGGCTTTGCTGGCATAGCAACTTCCTAAATTCCTGCTGCTGCAAGAAAAACAACACCCTTGCTAAACTCCCTAACAGCGGAAGATATCAGGCAAAGTGTCAGACCCTTCCTAACTTTGATTTACAACCCAAATCACTACAACTCTGATTGGACAGGGGTCAGGCCTTATAAACATTCTTTCCTGATAAGCAACTGTAGACCTCAAGCCAGTTTCAGCTGACTTATAGAGACTGCACACAAATTGTTTTTGTGTCCTACAGTTCACCTTTTGATATAAAGAGCCAAATTCGATCTCATTTTAATGTTAAAGCACCACCCCAAAGTGAACGTGGGATGTATGTTACATATATGTTTACCCACTGCACATGCACTCCACCCTCCTCATAAATATGTATAGCTTTTCTGGAAACCTGCTGAATATGTATGACAGAGGCATAAAATCCAACCTGCCGTTTCCCTCTTCGAAGAGAGTACACCTTTGGTCCATGCCAGAGACCGTCCTTTCCCAGTTTGCAAACTGATACCACCAATAAAGTCCTCCTTTCTACCTTTCAGCCATCCCAGTGTTCTTTTGACAGCAATGTGTTTTCCAGCCCTGTTAGGGCTTCTTTTATTTCCTCAAACATACCTCATTCATTCTTTACTCAAGGCATTTATACACACCGTACTCTTTGTCCACAAGGATCTTCTCTCCCTGTCCTAGACCCTCAAACCCCACTAAAAACACCCACTTCCCTAGTTAACACCATCTCAGTCCTAGGGTATAAACGAGTTATTCTGTCTGAAACCTACTTTACCATCTGAAGTAGGTTAGTTATGTGTTCTCTTTCCATGCTATACTCTTCCTTCAAAACAAATTTGCATAAGAGGGCATCAAGTAAAATGGTTAATAGCACAAACCCTGGTGCCACCAGGCCAAGTTCAAAGCCCAGTTCTACTGGCCAAGTTACTTTAACCACCCTGAACCTGTTTTATAAAATGGGGTCAGTGATAGTGCCTGCCTCACACGGTTGTTACAAGATTAAGTGAGTAAATATATATAAAGCATTTGGAATAGTACATATGATAAAACCTTTTTCCCACTGCCTATTCTAGTAGATAGTAAATTTCATGAACACAGAAACCACATCTCTTTTACTAACCACTGAATCACTAACATCACACAGTATCTAGCACATGAGACATGCAATAAATATTTATGAATATAGGAAAGAAACATACTCATGGCTCTCTGGCTCCCTTGAGCTGACGATACCTAGCCATGATGCACCTGAAATGAGATAACAGAATCCTAGAGGGTGGGAAGGAAGAGTGACCAGCTGATTATTTTAGCTTACTTTTCCTTGCCTTGTCCAAGTTGGCCATTTCTGGGTAAAATGGTGCATGAGTAACTACCAAGACTCATTTTTAACCCTTCTACATCTAATGTTTTATTAAAATTGAGTATAAAGTAGACAAAACACTGGACTTCAAGACAGGACACCAATATTGGAATGCCCATGCTATGGGTCTCCCAGTCAAGGACTCATAGACTATGTCACAGTGTCTGGCCTCTGCCCTGGCATGTGAAGCCACAGCTGATGTGGAGGGACTCTAGAACACAACACTGGAAGTTCTCGGGGTTTGGTGACTGACTTCAGTTCCTGGACAGGCAATACTGAAAGACCTGAAAACCCAGCCACCCTGTGGGAAGCCTAATTTCAAAACAATAGGAATTAAAAACTAATAGGATGTTAACTTTCTAGTTTTACTAATTGCACTATGGTTATGCAAGATTTAACATTTGGGAAAGCTGTGTGAATGCTATACGAGAATAATTTGTACTATATTTGCAATTCTCCACAACTCTGAAATCTTTTATTTAAATATCAACAATAAAACACCAAAATATATTTAAATAAAATTTAAATATTATTTGAATATTTAACTACCATACTAGAGTTTCAAGTACTGTGTTGTGGAAGTTCGGGGAGGAGAAAGAGATTACTTCCTACAGGGAAATCATGAAAGCAAGTGCGAATGGGACCGAGTTTTAGGGGACAGAGATCATTTGTGTGTGTGTGGAGGTGAGTGATGAGGGGAGGAACGTGGTATGAACAAAGGCACTGAGGCAGAGCATCTTCACTAACAGAAGCTTTTCCAGGTTGTCTGGGGCATGGGAAGAGTGAGGCAGAGTAAGGGCAGGTAAATGAAAAGCACCTGGACAAGGTTAAATGACTTTCCCAAGGCCATACAGCAAAGATGGGATTTGAGTCCCATGCCTGATTCCACAGCCCTGCCTTTCATACCCAACATGCAACCCCCCCCCCAAAAAAACATGGTTTGGGCCAATATCATAAAGAAAATAGTATTGACGGCCGGGCGCGGTGGCTCACGCCTGTAATCCTAGCACTCTGGGAGGCCTAGGTGGGCGGATCGTTTGAGCTCAGGAGTTCGAGACCAGCCAGAGCAAGAGCAAGACCCCACCTCTACTAAAAATAGAAAGAAATTATATGGACAGCTAAAAATATATATAGAAAAAATTAGCCGGGCATGGTGGTGCATGCCTGTAGTCCCAGCTACTCGGGAGGCTGAGACAGGAGGATCACTTGAGCTCAGGAGTTTGAGGTTGCTGTGAGCTAAGCTGACGCCACGGCACTCACTGTAGCCTGGGCAACAGAGTAAGACTCTGTCTCAAAAGAAAAAAAAAAAAAGAAAAGAAAATAGTATTGACATTTGATTCCCTATCAGCTAACACAACACCTAACATACGATAAACAGGTACTTTAACATGTACTAGTAATAGGATAATGAAATGGTATAACACGGAAGGCCAGCTTGTTATAAGGTGGAAAATTAGTGCCTTCAATGAAATTTAACCCAGGTTTACCTCTTCACTGGTATCCAGAATTACGACTGATGGAAAAATCCCACAAAAGAATCTCTGCCCCTCTATTAGGATGCCTGTCCAGCAACCTGGAAAACTCCCATTGACAACTAAAAAATATCGCCTCTGTAAGATCCCATTTCTACTGCTATTACCTTCTAATTCCAAGCCAAGCAGTTCTACCAAATCTTTTCTAGTAACCTACAGGCAAAATCAAATCTCAATTTGGAAAACCCTTTACAAGGCATTTCAGAAATCACCATTTCTATGCTCACCCTGCACTAAATTCACGAAGAGACTTCTAGTTGGCACTTGAGCCAGACTTCTGAGTCTTGTGCACACGGAGCTTATTGCACAGTCTCTTACTGTGAGGAGTTGAGACAGGCCTGTGCACAAACTCCCACCTCTAAGGCTCAGATGAACACGTCTTGCCTTCTTATAGGCCTGGCCAATATGGTGACCTCATCCAGTCAAACGTAAACTTGTCCCAGGTCAGGTATGTATGCATGTGTCTATTTGTACTTATTTATACGGCTTCTTCCTGGTTCCCAAGCCACCGTTCCTGATGCTGGTAAGATCATTCATTCTCTCTGTGATTTTTTTCCTTGTGCTTCTTTCGCTTTTAATCAATTATCAGGCTAGAGGAATGAGCTTTTGATTTACTCTTGTCAGTTCTCTAAGAGTTTGTTTTCTGCTTTCCCTGGCCCTCCAATCATCCCTCTTTTCCAGAATATTCATGCATATGCTAACATGTTTATTGTGCCCTGCTATGTTCCAGGTGCTGTGCTGGATGCCAGCAAGACTGTCAGCATCCCAGGTAAACAAATAATCAGAATAAAGGCCAGAAAATACTGAGTTGAGAAACTCAGATGCCTCAGTTGGAGGGGCAGCCTGGTGTGCTCCTCCAGGCGGCTGAGGTTCTAAATTTGGATATGCCTTTAAAAAACTGTCTATATTTTTATTTTTCTCATAAAAATAAGGGAACAGGAGTGAATGAGTAATGTTCCTTCCAACTCTAAAATTATAAATTTAGAAATGTATTGAAGATTCTCTGAAACTGCCCATGTTCCATCAGCATTAAAAAAGTACCTCACTTGTAATATATCACATCTCATATTTCTTCAATCGGCTCCTCGTATTGGCTATCGATGTCCTCTCCAATATAGTCCTAATTCTTTCTTTCTAATGAAATCCCCTACAACTTACCTCTCATAATATATACCCCTAATTTCCAAGCCAGTGTGGCTCCTAACTAGGCCCTAAAATCACCTCACACTCTCCCATCCAGATGCCTTTGCTATCACTGTTGCCTTGACCTGAAGTGCCGCCTTCTACCATTTCTACCTATCAAAAGTCTACCCTTTTCTGTATGGCTCAAGGAAAATGTTTCCTAATCCATAAACTTTGTCCCACTTAACTATGATTGTTTTTTACACTGAACTTCCTAGCACTTCTTACCTCCCTTATTAAACTTACCCTCTCATCTGTTGAAGAGTCCCATTTGTGCTGGGTATGGCAGTGCACGCTACTCGGGAGGCTGAGGCGGGAGGATACTTGAGGCCGGGAATTTGAGGCTGCAGAGAACTATGATCACCCCACTGCGCTACAGCCTGGGTGACAGAGTAAGACCTGTCTCTAAAAAGACAAAACAAAACAAAACAAAAAAGAGTGACATTTGTTACTGCCTGCCGCCATATGTACCATACATACATACACACCAACACATCAACATTCCCCACCTGCCCACAAACTTTGTATTCTCCCATAATGACTTTCTTGATGAACGACAGCCTAAGAGCAGTGATGTGCTGGCAATTGTCTAACAAACAACTGGTTCTCTAGGGAAAAAAAATTATTAAATATTAATGAGTAAGATGAAAGTAAAACCATGGAAATATTGAAACTTCACTCATTGGTCAATGGTGTGAGAGACTTCTTTGATCAATCAGATGATAATTTTTGAGTACTAGAAAAATATTTTCTCAAATTTTGTCATATTCACAATGTAATAGCTATGAATGTAACACACTTTTAGATTTAATTTGCATTATAAGCATCTTCTCCACCACTTTTGGAGTCTAGGCAATCAAGAAAATAATAAATAAAGCCCTGGTTTGTAGTGTTTGCTGATTTCCATGGTGTAAAATACTCTAACGTGGCTAATTTTAAGTCAGCAATGTGATGTCATTGCGCATGGAGCTCATCCTGCTGGACCCGGCTCAAGCAACATCTACTCTAAGGCTTTTCTGATCCCTTGTTCCAACTCCAACTTTCCAAGCTACCTCCTCTGTGTTCCCATAGCACAGGATTTAGACCATGCCCCTTACCTTGACTTTGAACGTCAAAGCTCTAAATAAGACTCCCTAACTTTATAAAGGTTTTTTCTCTACTTGTCCCTCAAAAAAGAAGTTAAACAAAAAAAAAAAAAGAAAGGGGGACTTCAATGAAGTTAAGGGTAGTATAGTTGTGTAAAGTCCTTTCACCAGCTCTGGGCTCCCTTCTGATGATGAAGGAAGGTGCTCTCTCTCTCTGCCCTGGGTGACAGGAGAGTTCACTTTTCAAGCATAGCCAGGTTCTCAGAACTTCCCCTGAAGGGACTCATGATTTTCCTTTATTTCCCTGCTGTGGGTAGGGGGACCTCCAGCAGGCCCCTAAGAGGGGTCCCTGCTCCATATCACTTGTGCAACACTCAACTATCATTTATAAGGCAACCCCAATTACCCTGTCTTTCATTGCTAAACAACTATGACCGTTCAGTGTTGTAGAACTTATTCACCCCTTCTCAGAATCTTCTGGAGGAATGAAAAAGAAAAGCATTTCTAAGACAGGAATAAAAAAATAAGAAGAGAGCATTTTCCCTTAGTACATCTACTTCCACAATTCTTCATGTTGTTCAGAAATACCCAGAAAAGGCATCTAAGATTTTTAAGAAAATAGGAGTTTCTCTATCTCTAACTACAAAGATTCAAAGTAAGTGCAAAGACTATGGTTGAAATCAATTATATTTTTAATATGTTAATATCTAATGTTAGTTTTACTCATTACAGTTTACCAAATAGTTTCATTTATGTCAAGTTATTACTTTTCACCATCCACATAGAAGACATAATTTATCTCTATTTTTCAGAGAGGTGGAAACAGAATCAGAGAAGTTAAGTGAGATTCCCATGTTCACCCAAGACATATTTTGGTAAAGCCAAAATTGGAAGGGCTTCTAATTCTTAAACCAATGTGTTTCCATTTCACTACAAATCTTTTCTCACAAAGATTTTCAATGGGGAGGGGGAAGATTTATGACCTTGCAGACTGTTGGAATTGGGAAAAGGAATGGGAAGACATTTAAAAATTGAAAGAAGCATTTTAAGATATACAAAGTTGTGATTAAGGCAGGTTGGCATATTTGTCATGCAAATGAATCCTGCAATCAAAATATCTGAATTAAAATCCCAGCTCTTTCACTTATTGTAAATGAAGGCAAATAAACCTTCCAAAAGCCTCAGTGTGATCATCTGCAAAATGGGGGTTATCAAAGGATCCTCCCTCTCAAGGTTGTTACAAGGATAAAATGAGAGAGTGCAGGTGAAACACACAGTATAGTAAAACATAATAAATGTTTCAATATAAAGTTATAATTCCAGATAGAAATTTTACAATAACTCAAAAGTTATTTGAGATAAATTGATAGATAGCAGATCTAAGGCTGATTTTGAGAAGAATCAGGGTATTTAGGGAATGTTCTTAACTTCTTGACTCCAAGAAGAAGAGCCAGGGGCTCCCACAACCTCTCCTGATGTGCCTTGCTAGAAGAAATTCTAGGTGGATGGAACACATATGTATTTATAGAAAACTTGTGTCTTGGTTAATACATTCTTAAGACTATTGACTTCTGGAGGGCAAGGACCCAGTCTTCTTTAGATCACCTAAAACCCTCCCAAAGACCAATACACTGCTCTGCACTCAATAAAATAATTTTAATCCCTTATTTATTCATGGAAAAAACATGAGGTATTTGGAGAGATTTGCCAACAGCAATTGATCTTGGAAAAACAGCAATTAAACTTCATCAAGCAAAGTCAATGGCAGGCAGAAACCAAGGAAATAAACACTGAGAAAATGAAGAACTGAGGCAATTGCCTAGTATAGAAAACACTCATTGAAGAGCATTTATTCTGTAATTTTACATTAAGCATTAATTTTATATTAAGCATTGCATTTGATCCTTTTGGAAAATTAGGGAAATATTTTTGCATATGATAACATTGAGACTCAGAGAGATAAAATGGCTGAGTTAGAGGCACAGTTAATGAGTTAATATAAAAAAGTAAAGCCAAAGCCATGAATTAAAATTAAAAAAAAAAAAGTGAACAGTGTTTGGAGAAATTATCCTGTTTCAAATATCTGTGTTTAAAAGCAATTGTATTAACAATTATTTTCTGGCACCTTTCTCTATCAAGATAATAGTACTCTTAGACCGTAGGTGAGTTTTGATTTCTAGTGGAGCTAGAGCTGCTATGATATAACACTTGATAACTTCATGGCATAAGCCCTGAAAACCTGAGCAAATAGCTTGAACATTTTTAAAAATGTGTATACATACATATATACATATATTCTCATCTAACATCAGTTCATCCTACCATTAACCTGGTGAAAATTAGATGATGTAATAAAATAATGCTGTGAAAAACCCAAAAGCCCCCAGCAGAGTAACCTGAACAGTGAGGAGTCCTGACTTCCCTGGGAGCCCTTCCTTCTCCTTGGTCCCCTCAAACCTCTCCTACCTCTGAGCCATGCACCCCTAGGTGCTGCACCATTCAGCGCTCCACTGCTGTAGGAGGACCCATATTGGTCTGAACTGATATGCCCAATTGTCCTGAAAATCCCTTAAGATCAGGTACAATTACTTCTCCTTGTGCTTACGCAAGAGTAGGTGCCGGGCAAATATTTACTGATGGATGTAGTTGGGCTCGGGAATTGTAATGCAATTTAATAACTGTTTGAGAATAAATATGAAAAAATTCCATAGAAATACAGAGAAAGAAAAGTTATTTCTGACTGAAGAAGACGGACTAGACTTTACAACATAACATTTGTAGTGGACCGTGATGGATGAGTGAATCACTACAGAATTAGGATCGTTATAGTGAGATAAGCATGGAGCTGGATGAAAGTTAAAGGGTGAGGTAGTCCAGCAATCCTTTTGGTACAGTCAAATCCTTCCCTAATTTGAAAAGTGGTTTTAAAATTTTCAATCACATAAAATGCCTAGGTGCATTATTGTGAAATTAATGAAATGACAAGTGTAGCATTTCATTTGGTGGTTCAATCTGGATCTATCCAGGTCCCAGTCATGGTTTAGTGCCACCTGATGGTGGTTATCTATTCCAGATTAATATTGATGGGGACTATTCAGGGCTTTGGGGCTGGCTGGGACTTCTACGATTGCTGTAGCAATTCCAAGAATTATTTAATTAGATGGCACCTGTTCCATAGGCCTGGTTGGGAGCCATTGGGCCAGGAGAATACAGGCCTGCTTCCCCATATGTCTTTCCTGCTAGTCCCTACTTAGCCTTACTCCCCTGTTCATATCGCAGTGAGCTCCTACATTCCCCCCACCCCCATGATTATGACAAATTTAGCCAGCTCCTTTTGAGGAAGGGAATGGGTAAAGAGGCCAATTGTTAAGTATGTCATGTGAGAATCCTTATTATCAAGGCGCTCATTCACAGGATTTTACTGTCTTTGGCCCCCTCCTATGGCCTTTAAGAGATCAATCAGTTTATGTTCCCGCACCCTAGTTGCAAAGCCACTCATTCCATCACTGGGTACTTTTAACTGGTGGAAAGTCATGGCCCAGACACTATTTTTACACACACACATTAGCACTTAGCTCTGTGATCATCCAGGAGGATGCCATGCCCTTCAAATACTGAAAAATAGAAAGTGCATATTTACTAAGTTTTCTTTTACAGGCTAAATTTCCTAAGTTCCTTCCGGGATTATTTGTCTGCCTTGTTCACTAACTGTTTCCTGAGTGCCGAAGAAAGTGCCTGAAACATGGTGGGCACTCAGTAAAGATGTACTGAATGAGTAAGTGAATGAATGAATGGTTCCAAGTGCTTTTGTCCCATTAATGAATATATCTTCATATGTCTCTGTCCCTCTTCCAGTGCAGCCCCCAAAATAGAATGTAAAACTCCAGGTATTGTCCAGCAAGCACAAAGAACAAGATCGATCACTACACTTATCCTGGATGCTAAACATCCATGAATGCAACCCAAGACTGACTTCTCTTTTTGAACAATTCTATTACTATGGATTCATATCGAGTTTATAGTCAGCTAAGACCCCCCCTGAGATTTTTCTTCACAGATCTACTGTTAAGCTACATCTCCCCCAATTGAGTTTTCGGACTGAAGTGGAAGACCTCACATTATCCCTGTAAATTTTGTCTTATTCGATTTAGGCCATTACTTCAGCATTACTCCAAGACCTCTTTGAGCCTTGATTCTGACCTCTGACATATTAGATATTCAGACTAGCTTTGTGCCACTTACAAATTTGATGAGCATTCTCTCACCGTCCTCATACACGTTTTCAATAAGTAGCTGGACAGGGTCCTAGACAGAGCCCTGAGACTTGCTTCAAGAGATTTTCCTCCAGATTATTGGTAATGTATCTTGCAGTTGCATTATTGCTTGAGGCCACTTGGGAAGTAACAAGAAAAAGAAATAATACACCATTAGAGCTTAGGCAGACCTACTTTGTAACCCCAGCTTATCATTTACTAATTGTGTTCCTTCCAGCAAGAGATATGTGTTGAACTAGACTGAGGGGTGGGAAGACTATTTCAACAGATGCAAACAACAAAAAGCAATGGCACAGAGTTGGGAAACTAAGGCGTGCCCAGGGGACTGGAAAAATAAAGATACAGTGCAATGGTCCTTTGAAGAAAAGATAAACTACAAATGCATAATTTTTTGCTTTTATGTTTGTGTAGAGGTTGCCTAACTCCTTTCTTCATCTTCTATCTGGGGCTCATTAATTGGAGAAAATAACCATTTTAAATGATAGCATTAAAGTAATTTCTCTTAGAACAAGTATTGACATGCAATTTAGCATATCAAAAGAGGACTGGAAATCCTGGTTCTTCATAAACTTGCTTTGTGACATTGGTTAGGTCATTTAATTAGCCTCCTGGGTCTCCTTATCTCTAAAATAAGGGAGTTGGGCTAAGATCCCCCCATTTGTCCTGTGGTGGGGTAGGGATCTGGGGTAAAAGTAATAATCTATGGGACCTAAAGACAGTAAGTTAGATTCTAGTTCATGCTAATGCCTGTTTTTCCTTCCCCCAATCTCATTGCTGCTGGGCTTAAGCTGCCCTAAAACTCCAAGAAATCTTTTTCCTATTCTACTTTTGGTCCTTGTTAAGAGGAAACATAGGAGAATGTTGGTCAGCCCAGTACCCTACCAGTCACTGTAGTATTTAAGAAAAAAGCCCAGGGGCTGATGCAAAGCCCAGTCACTATGAGTTCCCCTATAAAAATGTGGTAAATTGTTACAAATATTATTTGATTCTGCCCTAAATAATACCGCTCGCAGGGAGAGCTAATACTTGTGCTTCAGGTCATAAAATGATCATGAGTTAGGATGCTCAAAATTGGAATTATAGTTATATTTTCTTCCAAAGATACTATTGTCCCTATTAGAAGCAGATGACAAGCTGAGATAGAGATGGAAAATGACCTGATTAATGGAATTGCTATTAGCAACACATGTGCCACATTAGGAAACTCAAATGGGCTGGTGGGGAATATACAAGTCAAGGGTCTCATGGTTGCCAGTAACAGGGCCCAGCTGAAAAGGGTTTAAGTTTAAAAGGAAATGTATTGGGTCATTTAACTGGGAGGAACAGAGATGGAGCCATTTCATCCTCTCTCCCTCTGCTCAACTCACATCTCTGCATCTCTTTGTGTTTTGGCCTCATTCTCTACAGCCTCAGATAGTCTTTCTCCACGCAGTGAGAAGAGGAGGGAACAAGGCTAACAAAAGTTCCAGGCTAGAATCTTCCCAGCTTTGCTATTCCAGAGAAAAAGATACACTTTTCCATACACAAAATCCTGGGGAAGAGTTCTGGCTGGTTTTGGATTATAAACGAGTTATTTGCCAGATACTGTGATTGATGAGGCCTGATAACCTGTAACCAAAAGATTGAGAAACTACATTTGGCAAACCCAAAAGAACCACATGGAGTAGAATAAGGTGAATTCCTTTAAGGAAGGGACATATTCACAGCAGAAGAAAAAAGAAAAATAGCTGGACAGGAAAAAAAAAAAAAGTCCAGTACAGAAAGCCATTTGGCCTGCAGATGACCATTGCTCAGAGATAAACAAAATCCACTTCACTTTATTTAGGAATCTTTTTTTGCCCCCTAAAATAGTATCAAAGATCACCCAAAGCTATGATGTGAATATTTGTGTCCCCCAACACTCATATGTTAAACCTAATCCCCAATGCGAGGGTATTCAGAGGCAAGGCATTTGAGATGTGATTAGATCATGAAGGCAAACTCCTCATAGGTGGGATTAGTATCATTTTTTAAATTTTTTATTTTATTTTATTTTTTTAGAGACAGGGTCTCACTCTTGATCAGGCTGGTCTGCAACTCCTGAGCTCAAGCAATCCTCCCGCCTCCGCCTCCCAGAGTGCTAGGATTACAGTCACGAGCCACCACACCTGGTTAATTAGTATCATTATAAAGGGGTTACAGGAGAGATCCCTCACCCCTTCTACCATATGAGAAAACAGCAAGAGGCTGACTATGAAGAAGGTAGGTGCACCCTCACCAGACAACAAATATGCCGGCACCTCGATCTTAGACTTCCCAGCCTCCGAAATGGTGAAAAGTAAATTTCTGTTCCACTTCTATGGTATTGTTACAGCTGCCCGAGTGAACTAAGACAGAAAATTGATACCAAGAAGTAGCGGTGCTGCTATAACAAGTACTTAAAAATGTGGAAGCAGCTTTGAGACCAGTAATGGGTAGAGGCTGAGAGCAATTCCAGGCACAGAAGGAAAAAGGGAGAGTTGTAGAGAAGGTTTGATTTTTTTTTTTTTTAGAGAATACCTAAGTCATCCTGAAGAGAATATGGGTAGAAATATGGATGGTAAAGGCCATTCCAATGAGGTCTCAGACAAAAATAAGCAGCATGTTTTTAGACAATAGAGGAACGGCCATACTTGTGAATTATGTTTGTGTCCTAGTGTTTGGTGGAAAGTAAAACTTGCAAGCAATGAAACTGGATATTTGGCTGAGAAAATATCTAAGCATAGTGTTGAAGGAGTGGCCTGGTTCCTCCTGACTATTTATAGTAAAATGAGAGAAGAGAAAATTATTTAAAGATGGAATTGTTAATCAGAAAGGAAGCAGAACTTAAAGATTTGGAAAATTCCCAGCCTATCCATACTGAAAGGAATAAGAAAGCCTGTTCCTGAAAAAACATGAAAGTTGTAGCCAAAGACCATCTGATAGGGATAGTCAGCTACCTAAATAGAAGCCAGGAGCTATTGTCCAAGACAATTGAAAAATAACTCTAAAGACGATTGAGAGATGATCAGGCCTGCTCTTCCCACCATACCCCCCGAGTGCAAAAGCCCCAGTAAGCACAAGGCCACCACAGGAAGCCTTCCTCAGGGCAATGCTCAGAAGAACTGTAGAGCTACCCATCTGTCATTGCAGCCCAGGGGAGCCAGGAGCATGACACAGGACAGAGCCACCCTGGAGGTGAGGCCATTGCAGAGAGCTGCCGCAAGGGCAGGGCTCAGGCACAGAGTCCCCATGGGGAGTGGGGTGACTCCAAGCCATGCTGGTGGGACCCTGGCCCCAGTGGATCTGGAGGGCAGAGCATCAAGCCAGAGGATTATTCTCGAGCCTTAAGTTTCAATGTTGTTTGCCCCAGCAGGATCTGTTACTCTTTCTTCTTCCCTATTTCTTCCTTTGGAAATGACTGTGTCTAATCTATGTTTGTCCCATCATTGTGTTTTGGAAGCACACACATGTCTGATTTCACAGGTTCACAGCTGAAGAGCAATTGGCCTCAGCTGAAGAGCAGTTTACCTCGGCTCATCCCTAGAGTCTCACACACACCTGATTTAGATAATATTTAGGTGAAACTTTGGACTTTTGAGTTGATTCTTGACCAAGTTATGACTTTTATGACTCCTGGGATGAAATGAATGTATTTTGTATGTGGGAAGGACACGACTTTTGGGGGACTAAGGTCAGAATGCTATGATTTCAATGTGTACCCTCAAATTGATATGTTAAAATCTAATCCCCAGTGTGATTGGTATTCAAAGGTAGGGTCTTTGGGAGGTGATTAGGTCACGAAGGCAGAGCCCTCATGAATGGGATTAGTGCCCTTATAAAAGAGTCCCCAGAGAAATCCCTTCCTCCCTCTACCATGTGAGGACCTGTGGCTCCTTGCCTTAACTCCCTGTGAACACTCCTCCTTTCCTGCATGGTGTTTGGGAACCTTCCACATTTCCTCAGTTCAGCCAGACTCCAAGCCCCTTTGCTGTCTTTACCTCCAAATGAGCCTCTAGCTTCTCACGCATAATTATCAATGTATTTCCTTTTTTGTGTTTTTCTGTGTGGCCCTCCCCACATTCCAACACCAACACTTTAACAATCATTCAGCCCCTATTTGTGTCCTCTACAAATTGAACACATTTGGTGCTATCAAAACCAGGAAGCTAACCGGGCTCCTGGTCATACATTCATTTATGTAGTCAAGGCTAGTTTTCTAAAACACACTAAAAGTAGATAGCCTAAATGGTGGCTTCACAAATGAGAGGAACATTGCTTGCCAAAACTTGCATTCCTACCATTAGAATTTGATTCCATTGCTTTATCAAACTCATGCTTTGTCTCCTGTTAAAATGACAATCTGTGGTGGGAATTATTTATCAGTCCTCTTCCAGATGTAGGATTTGATAAAGACATTTGGAAAAGAGCATACAAGCTCCAAAGACCAAGAGATGCCATCCTGAAGGCCAAAGGCATAAACCAGAGACATCAAAGAGGGCTCCTGTGTCTGGTCTTGCACTTCCCCGGCACATACGTTTCTGTTTCTGATTTCCCTTTACTCTTTATGACCCAATCTGCTGTTTTCTTGTTGCCCTATTGGGATTTCCTGACCCCACCCTAATCTTCTTAAGGATAGATATCCCTTTAATATCAGATCTAGTGATGCTTCAAAATTCGTACTTACAGCAGCTTAGGGGAAACAGGAGAAAGCTGAGGCTACTGAAAGGCCAGATTAGAGGAGCCCTGAAAGAGACCAACATCAGCACAGCGGCAGCGACAAGCTAAAGGGGTTGACAAAGCTGTCACTGGCCGATTGCCAGCATCTCACCTCCCAGAAAAAGAGTCATGGTTTTCTGGGTGGTGCTATATGTTGATAATAGTTTCAGGGCCAGAGAACAAAACGAGGGGCACAATTAGGCAAGATTGTCAGTTCCTCCAGACTTCCACTGGAATGTCCTGAATTATGGGGATTTTGGTTTGTTTACTTGCTCGCCTGATTGCTGTTTTTGTTTTTCTTTTTTAGAAGATCTGTCATACACTGGTCTCAATACAGCACTTGGGGATGATGTTCACAGTTGCTATCAACCTTTGCATCATCTGAAAATGTCCGGATGAGTAGGAGGCAGCAATGAACAACCAGGCAACCAACTCTCATAAAGATGAATCAAACCATGGTGATCTGATAAGAAGACTTGTGAGATCCATTTTTTTTCACCCAAAAGGGTAAGAGTTATTTTATCTTCTAAAATTGTCAGCGTGATAAAGAAACCAATTGGAAGACACGCTATTCATGCTTCACCCAAATGCACTAACAGGGTAAATAGAGAACCATGGCTCATACCAGCTATCATAAATTTAAAGTTAGAATTTCAGGTCTATATCTAAAGAATGACAGAACATCATCTCTCCTGATTCATATAGCAAGAATGCATCATCGTTTTTCTCCCGATCTAATCAGGAACACTTCTGCCATGTTCGTTTTTCTTTATAAGTCAAAAAGGCGCAGAATGGATTTAGGCGTTCTATCCTACACCCCTCTTGACTTAGAGTGGGGGAGGAAGTGGGCTGCATAAAAGCAAAACCTCAGATTCTATTCTGACCACACCACAGGTACTCTTGTTTTCACGGGAATCAATTTCAAACACTGTACACAAGTGCCATCTAGTGGTCACTAATAAATTAACATGGCTCTTTAAGAAAGAAAGATTCAAAGCTTTTTCATGAAATCACCAAACGCGTTTTTATCTTTTTTATTTAAACAGGATGATTTTTCTGCATTTGCATTCTTTTTTAGAGGAAATTATTTCCTCCATCTGTTTCTCTTTGGTTGGGATAGAAGTATCTTGGCTCATCTTCTGTCAAAATGTGCTTCAAACCATAAAATGTAGGCTGGGGTTTATGCACATGGAAACACATTGAGAATGTTTTCTTTATTGACAGCCACTACTCCGTGGAATAAAATCGAGTTGGTTCTCCTGCATCTATACTCTATTCTAGCAAATACTTTAGGGTTGAGTGATGGCTGGAATAAAAGAAAAACGTGAGAATTGGGAATGGAGCAAACCACAGACATCACCTTCGGTGGTTCTGCGTTACATACAGGGCAACAGCAGAAGCTCCCATCCCAAAATCAAAGTCTCTTTAGTCTTATCCGAACTCACTTTTCCAGCCTTCTTCTCCTTCTGTGCCTTAGTACAATCTCCACATTAGCCTCTTCTTTGACTCCTGAATAAAGAGATACTTTAGCCTCTCTCCATTTTCTTACCATCGCCTCTCTCCCCCAAATCTGTAATAGTCTTTTCCTCCTTGAAGTTTTGTACTACTGTAACAGGATGTCAAATGGAACTATTGTAGCCTTGCTTTTCATTGAGACCTGTATCAATTAGTTATTGCTGCATAACACATCACCCTAAAACATAGTGGCTTTAAACTACAAGCTTTTGATACAGTTCACAAGCCTGTGGGGGTAGCTGGATAGTTTCAGTCTCCAACATCAGCTGGGCTTACTCACACATCTGTGGTCGACTGGATGCGGGGGCGGGAGAGAACTCTCTATTTTTGGTCCAGCTCTCCCATGTGTATGCTGTTTAGCTGGCTGTAGGCTGTTCCAACAGCTGGGCTCTTCTCCTTGTGGTCTCTCATCCTACAAAAGAGTACTTTGGGTTTGTTCACGTGTTGGTTCAAGGTACCCAGTGAGGAAAACCACACAAGACTTCTTGAGGCCCAGGCTCAGAACGAGTGCTCCACTACTTTCAGATGGCCAAAGCAAATCACAAGATCAGTTCAGATTGTGAAGAAATAAACTCTACCTTCTGATAAGATGAAATACAAAGTTGCATTTCACAGGATTTGGATACAAAGATAAATTTTTTTAAAAAAGGATCATTCTTGCAATCAATCTATTTCAAGACTTAATAGAGGTTACATTTCACAGTGAGGTAAGAGTCCCTCTGCAGAACTTTAAAGGGCTGTCTGAAACTGGATTTGTAGTTATTAAACTGTCACTTTCATCAGGACTTGGGGATTGGGTAATGTGCTGCGCTTTGAATATAACTAACATTCCCCCCAATACACACACGCAGAAGAAGGGTGAGGAGTGCCTGTTCTTAAACTGAAGTCTAGAGGGAGGTAATTTAGTGAGATCTCTTAACGAGCTTGATGTGTGTCTCCTAAAATCTGTCAATGCCATGCATTTCTGTCTGACTCAACCTGGATAAACACAAAGCACTGCCATTTGTAAAGTGACTGCACTCCCATCAATGACGGGTCGCAAATGCAAGACTGCCTGTGAAATCGATGTGAGCCAAGAGTTTTAGAGACAGTATGAGTTTGTCTTGGATCCTCATCAAGAGGGCAATGAAAACCTGAGCACTGAGAAGGACTCAAGCAAAAGGAAGCAAAACGTGGGATAACCGGAAGTCAAGTGACTGGTTGGAAAGGAAATATAATCAGCTGTTTTGAGCGGTCTGATGTTCAGAAATGCCTAGATTGGGGAAAGAGAAGCAGGTAGGGTTATAAAGAACTGCAGATGCACACCCAGGGCAAAGAGAATCAGCCTTTGGTATGGGAAGCTCAGATCACAGTGATATCACCAGTCCAGTAAGAACTTTCTTGCTGCCACTGACTCTCCTTCGCCCCCTCCCCCTCCCTGACTGTCAGCCCCATCATTAACACTTCCATTAAGGAAGGTGACCAAAAAGCAGTAGCACTAGGTGCTGGGAAAGATCCACATCTCCCTCCCCCTGCCCTTTGCAAGACCTAATCTTGGGATAGGGATCTGGGGGAACTGTAATTTGAAGAAAAATTTTACTTTATTATTGTTACACTAGATATACTAATTACTGAGTTTGAACCATGTTTCGCTTTTCACTTACAGGTATGTATGAGCAGACAGTGACAAAATAAATCAAGTTGTTTTCTAATTACACCTCGTGAGTGTTGCAAGTTCAGTATGATTTCCTTGAAGTTTCTGTCCCAGGTACCTCTTCACTACTATTCTGTCTGGGATGGTTTGGCCTTTGCTTATAAGAAAGCATGAGGTCTATCTAGAGCTAAAGAATCTAAATTGGGGTTATAATTTTACATTTCACTATATGATCACAAGCATGTCCCATAATTTCTCTGACCCTCTATTTTCTTCCTTTTATGAAAAGTAAAGTATGATAATAATATCCTATATCCATGGTGATTGCAAGTATTAAATAAGGTAGTGCAAATCAAAGAAGTTTTTTAAAATATTTACTGTACTGGAAAATAAAATGAAAAGTTTAAAAATATTTATTAATTCATTTATAATAATAATGAGCCCATTAAATATTTTTTAAAATGATATATTTGTCTAAAAAGTAACTATATTTTTCAAAACAAAATAATTTAGGAGACAAGTGGCATTGTTTTTTTCATTTTTGAAATTTTATTTTTTTTAATCTCTGCTTTAATAGAAAGCAGCTAGATTACTATAGCTGCTTCTGCATTCAATCTATTGCAATGTGTGGTTTGATTATCGTACATGAAGAAACTTTGGTCTCAAACAGATATGTAGTTGAAAGGGGAAGGTACATTTTTGTAGCAATTTCACATAATTGTAGATATTCTTTGATACTACACCAAAACTCAACAAGTAGTAATTTCTCTAAAGTCATTTCAAGTGTGGAATCTTAAACCATATCAATAATTTTTGTACTTGGTTATATAAAAATGTATTGGTTTATTGGGCACACTTTGACTGTATCTTTTATTTTTGCATTATTTTATAACATTTTCTATTGCTCATTTGGAAAATACTGGCTCTGTGGAGGTATAAAAATAATCTAGATGTTGACACATTTCATTATACAATGTCAGAAAAGAATCACTTTTGTTCATATCACCCCGACCTTATCAGAAGATTCTTTCAAGTATTGGGAAGCAGTTATGTGTATGTGGCAAATACAAGTGGTCCATACTACTAATTGTTACTTAAAAGTTAAATGTTTTCATGGATAATAAATACTGTTCATTGTCTTCTTGAAGTGACACTTATAATGTTAATTTTTGAAATGTCTGCCAAATTCTCACATCTAAATAATCATAGTTTGTCCGTCAATGTTTAATTTCAAACAAAATGGTGTCCTATGGAAAAAGCTGCTAGCAAAACAATTGTAAAAATGCTTTGCCAGTGGGGAAGAGAGTGTCAGTGATGTTAGACACCCTGTCTCTGCTTTTTGGCCAAGTGGATAGTGGCGGTCTTGAAAATATGTCTCAGCAGGAATTTTATTTTGGCTTGAATCATACAGAAAAGTCATGGTAATAATGCCAAATTTAGTGAATCCCAGTGTGATATTGTGGCATAATAAGAAATTTATATTTGGTTCCTAGCACAGAGCTCTTAAAACCCTTATAATTTCCTGAGTGATAGGGGTGATAGGAACATCTTTTTGGTATAATAATTGGCCTAAGTCTCTAGCTTCTAACACAAGAGCTTCTAAAATCCTTGGAATCTCTGGAATAGTGAGTGTCTTCTTATATTCTAAGAAGATGAATGGTGGTTGAGGGTCTCTAGATATCTTCAGGATGGGGTTGGTTGCCAAAAAGACCCCCACAGCATCCACGAAAAGGAAAGGGGCTGGAGATTGAGTTAATCACAAATGGCCAATGGATTTAGTCAATCACACCTATATATTAATAAAAAAATTTCCATTAAGATTACTGAATGTTCTGAGAGCTTCCAGATGGCCGAACACATTGAAGTGCTGGGAGGGTAGTGTGCGCCTTCCCATATCCTTTGCCCTATGCCTCTCTTTCACTTGGCTGCTCCTGAGTTGTATCCTTTAGAATACACCAGTAAACACAAGCAAACCATTTTCCTGAGTTTTGTCAACAATTCTAGCAAAGACAAGGAGAAGGTCATGGGAATTCCTGACATATAGCCAGTTGGTCAGAAGTACAGGAGATCCAGGACTTGCAATTGGCTTCTGAAGTGGGGACAGTCCACTGGGACAGAGCCCTTAACCTGTGGCATCTGATGCTAACTCCACTAACGCCATAATTGAATTTAATCATTGGATACTCAGTTGGAGTCTAGAGTGTTGGAGAATTGATTATTGGTGTGAAGAAAAAAAACACGTATTTGGTGTCAAAAGTGTTGGGAGTAGAAACAGTTCACCCAGAATTAGAAAACATTTCAGACATCATCTAGTCCACACTAATAAATTTTCTCTCTACAGCAGGCTTGACATAAGGTCATTCGGCTTCTGATCAAGCACTTCCAGTGATGTGAATCTCAATAATTCTCCAAGCAGTCCATTCCACCATTCTTGGATAGCTTCAATTATTATGCAGATCTTCATCATATTAAACTAAAATGTTCCTTTCTTGGTTCCATGATGCAGAAGAGAATGAATCTACTCTCTCTTCCATATGGCTAACCTTCAAGCATTGAAACTTTAAATTTCTTTGAATTTTAAAGACTGCTTTAATCCATACCCTTCCCCACTTCAATTCACACACACACACACACACACACCCCCTCCATCATCGTGTTATCTCTTCTCTAGGACAGAACCTATTTCTTCACTGCTTGTCCTCACATAACATGGTTTCTAGATCCCTGTCATTCTAGACCCTTTCTGCTTAGTCATATGCCTCGTAAAAATAGAACCAGAACACTATTAAAATATTCTGAATTAAATATTTCTGGAGCAGAATTTATTTTCTTCCTGTACACTTGTTTTGATGAAGCCTACAATTATATTCACTTTTTTGTTCGTGTGTTTGTTTTTCAGGAACCACATTAAACTGTGGGCATCTGTTGAATTAGTCTTTAAACAAAATCTCCAGGTCTTTTACCCCCATGAGCATTGTTAATTTGGCTTTACTATTCTGTACATGTGCAATTCATTTTCTTAGCCTAAATGAAAGAATTTCTATATCATACTGATAAATATTATATAATGATCCAGATGGTTTATATTTGTATCCATGTTAATTTTATATTTTTAGCAAAGAATGCTTGCTGGCTATCAAAACCTACACCCTCCTTCCTTTCCCAGTCTCCTTTGTAGTTAAATGCAAGTACAAGACTGATTTTTAGCCAATTAAATGTAAGTAAAAAGGGTATATACTACTTTAGGGAATCTCTTAGTCCATTTGTGATGCTATAACAAATTACCAGAAACTGGGTAATTTATAAACAACAGAAATTTATTTCTCACAGTTCTCAAGGCTGAGAAGTCCAAGATCAAGGTGCCAGCAGGGTTAATGTCTAGTGAGGACCTGCACTCTGCTTCCAAAATGGCACCCTGTTGCGGCATCCTTCAGAGAGTATAAATGCTGTGTCCTCCCATTGCAGAAGAGATGGAAGGGAATGAAGCTGCTCTCTCAGGCCCTTTTACGAGGGCCCTGATCCCATTCATGAGAGCTCCACCCTCATGACTTAATCACATCCTAAAGGCCTTACCTCTTAATACTTATCACATTAGCAATTAAGTTTCAACACATGAATTTTGAGCAATATATTCAAACCAAAGCAGGGAACTTGAAGATGGCAGCATGTCTACTTCACCCTCTGACCCCTGCTTCTCATCTTGAACCTGGACATGATGACTTTGTTTTAACTATTCTGTTGACAAGAAATCCTTGGATATGACAGAGTCACAGCCAGAAGGAGCCTGGTTCCCTGAATCTCTGTGCACAGGGTATGTATTCCAGGGACCCTGGAATTACATGAGCAAGAAATAAACTATTCCTTAAGCCCATGAATTTGGAGTATATTTATTACAACAGCTTAGTTTACATTAACTAATATAATATGCCACATATTTATGGTAGATACAAATATTAAGATGTATGTCTTCCTCCATAGGTGGATGTATCTTCATCTGCACTGATTATTTTTTCTGTGGTTAGAACAATGATGAGAAATATAATACCTACTCATAAAATTAGGCCTTTCATATGTGTATGCTTCATTTCAGTTTAAGAAACCTATTTTATTTCCTAAAAGGTACACCATGTGTCTGATTCTGGTCGTATTGTGCTTTTATCACAAGTAACGCCCTCTTTGAAGTCCTCTCCATCTTCCTTAGGCAGAGTGGTACCTCTCTCTGCCATGCTCCCATTGCAATTTTGCCCAAGCCTTGTGGCTTTTCATTCCATTAACGTTGTTTGCCTGCTATCTTTTTACTAGACTATGTGCTCCTGAGGAGAGGGACCATATCTTATTTATCTGTGTATTCTCAGTGCTGTGTCACAGTGTCTAGCACGTAGTAAATACACAATAAATGCTTGAAAACAAATGAACAAATAAATATGTAGATATCTTTAAGTATTTTTTTAGGTTTGGATCTATAAGAAAAAATAAACCATCAAAAGATAGCATCACTAAGTTTCCATTAGTGCCAAATAAAGACTAAGTCTCTGACTACGAACTGATAGGAACAGAATAACTGGTTATCTGCAGGTTCTCTCTGGCATTCTGAAATCTGTGAATTCTTTTGTAATCTTATTTTTGCTTTGTCTAGAACTAATCACAGTGTCATAATCATCTATGACTAGTCAATGTTCCACATGGCAATGAACAAGCCTCTGAAAACCAGTGTACCATTTTTAAACCTTGCACATTCTCTCAAGCTCAAGTAAGATGGAACCTACTGTCTCCTTATATTTCTTACTTTGGGCTCGATTTATTTAAGACTATTCATGACAGCCACATGAAACACTAGTTTCGGACAATTTATCATAGTGCTCAGCTGTTGCATTAAATCTATTTCTTAAAGGAGAAAAAACATTTATTATCTTAACAAGAAGAGAGCAGGGATGCAGACCAGCAGGATAGCCTAGATGTCAGCTCATGGCTTCCTGACAGTTTAAAATCTTTATCTGGAACTTATGTAATTGTTCCAAGTTTCATTCAATGTCCTGTGGAAATCCAAAGCTCTCACCATATTTTCTCCAAATTCTTGGGAAGATGAGGGTGAGCAGGAGACATCCTCATGATGACTTTGTGTTTAGAGATATTACTTCTCACCTTGACAGATACACACTCTGCATTTTGTACCACATCAACCCAAGTGTGCAGCTAAGACCCTTTCTCAGTTTCCCCTAAAAAAACCATCAGATAGTATTGATATTTTGGGAGAAGAGGAAGGAAAGCTTGTATTACAAAACTGTAAATAACCTCACAATGAATGTTAGCCTTTCGAGTAGACTTGCTCATAATTTTTTTTATCCCCACTCCACAGGGACTTCTTTCCACTGGCCACTTCACCTGTGATGCCTTAGTTCTGTGTCTTTTCATTGGCTCCTCTACCATTCTTCCTCTCTTACATCTCTTCTCTCTCTTGTCCTAATTTCTGTTTCTTTCTAACTCAGAGCAATATAGCGATCTCATTTGTGGCTTGGATTGCTATAGACCCAGGAAGGGTCTCACTTTTCTCTCCATATCTTACCAAGGTACTTTCCTAAATAATGATATCATCTTTCAAAATAGAATTCTGGTGCCAGCTATAAGACAATAAAACTTTAAGCTCCCATGCAAACACAGGTGGGGGGGTGCGGAGGGGGGTAGGGTTAGAGGGGAGAAACTGCTGATATCTAGACCTCAGTCATTTTGTACAGAGAATTATCCAAAGGTCCACAGGACACTAGCTGCAGAATATAGCCCTGCCTCCAGGAGCCCTCAAATGTCCTCTTCACCAAAGGCCATATCACCAGCGCTACAGTGTGGAGTGAGCACATTGCATCCATTCCCCAAGCCAAATCAATACCCCTCTACTCTCCTCTCTTTGTGCCCCCTGTTTGGTAACAGTTCAATTTTCTTGTTCCCTAATCCTATTTCCTGTCTTCACAACCTGCCCATTACCTCTGTCTGTCTAAGACTGCGACTCTGATAACCCACTGCATCTAAAAATAAGACTACAATACCAGCTTTCAGTATTTCACTAGACCAGGATATTGTAATATTTCCATGTACCAAATTACTATATCTTGTTCATGTTTTTTTTAAAACCTTAGATCTGTTTTTTTTTTATCTTGAACTAAACCTTTAAAATGCATTTTGACTATATCTGCCCCCTGTTTAAAATCCCTACAATGTATCTTGTTGTTTTAATTCACATTTACTGAGTTACTAGGTAGAAACTAGGTGTTTTCTTATCTTCATCAGTCATTTGAATTCACTCAGAACTAGATGACCTTGATAACGTTTTAGAAGTTGGGATGGAGATAGCAGGAGTCAAGAAAAACTAGAGGCAGGTACATTATTTAATTAACCACAGCAGGGATAAAGTGTTCAATATTCAATATCCAAATAGGGTTGGGCATTAGATAATCAGCATTCATGGATGTCATGAAATAGAATTATCGACATTTTGTTGTAAGACCAACATACAATATGGTCTATATTTAAACGTTCCTCTGTCTAAACTATACCATGCACACTTTATCTCAGAGTTGGGTGCTTCAAGAGGAGTTAATAATTGTTTCAACATAACATCAATATAGCTCCTCAAAAAGTTCATACACACACACACACACACACACACACACACACACACATTCCAGATGTGCTGTCTTCATGTTCCAGGCACCTGGTTGTTTCCAAATAGCTGGATGTATGGCCTCCTGCAGAAGGAACATCTGGATGATTGACTGCATTCTTCCCTATTCATCTAAAAGTTTTGGCAGCTAGTTGCAGGCAGATTGAAAATCTTCTCCTGAAACAAGCATCAGTAGCCTCTGTCAGCTGAATATTGACAGGATCCATGGCGGATTTTTTTTTTCCCCCAAGTCTGGGCTACCATCAAAATGTTATTTTCCAGCTGCTAAGTGCTGGTCTTTTATATCATAACTCAAGACCAATTATATTCAGAATGAAACATGAAAAATACATTTAATAAGATTTCAGTTCTGGCAAAGTTGTTTAGATTATAGAGAAAAGTACAGAATGGAATATAAGGCAATGTACTTGTGAATATCAGACTATATTTAACATCTGAAATTATCTCTCATGACTAATTTGGGCTTTATGCACATAGAAAAAAATTGAAGCTGGTCATTTATTGACAATTAAATTTACCTTGATTCAGACTTATGGGTGCCCATTTATTCTAATGAACAGTAGAATATTAAATTAAAAATTTTTGTGAGCTTCAATAGAATAAACGTGGTTTAAATTGTATACAGATTATATGACATTAGCAATCACAAATAAATTAGTTAAAATATACCTATATATAAAGGTATATACACCTGTTTTTCCTAATGTGCATACATTATTCAGCTGTATGGCTTGGTGAATAAGAATATCTGTTTCAGCTATCCGGTCATACATGGATTTTGGGTCTCCTGCCTGCTATGTCCACGGACTCAGCAAATTTTTTTAATCTATCTGTGACTTTGTAAACTAAATAAAAATAGAACCTGAATCACAGAATCACTATGTAAGGGTTAAATGGGATAATATATGTAAGGCATATGGGAGGTGACCAGAACACAATAAGTTCTCATTAAACATAACAAGATTGTGTCTGTGAGTGCAATTGAGAAAATCCATTATAAGAAAATATAGATAAAACGATTTTAAAACATATATAAAAAAAGTTGGGAAGCAATTATTTCCACTGCCAAAAAATATATTCCATTTAATAGATAACTTGCTGCAAGGTTTATTTAAAATTGAGCAGTCAAGGTTCATGTTTCAATTAAAACTTTCTTTTATTTACAAAAATGTAACTTGCACCAATATTGCATAAAGAGGAGCAGCTCCATTTTTTGTGCCATTGAATCTGCTTTTCAATTCTAATTTACATGTCACATGTCTTAATAATGAATGGAGCATGCAGTATAAAATACATAGTAGGGAAGTCTGAGAGAATTTATTTAAGAATAAATTAACTAATTTTAAAAAGTACATTTGCCAAGTATTTGTTGAAAAGTTTGTTCTTTAGTTTTTTTTTTTTGTTTGTTTGTTTTGTTTTATTTTAATGCCAACAACAACAATGTAAGGCCCTCAAGAGCAAAAATACATAGTGTCCTTTTCTGTAATTTCCAGATTTTTAGGTCTGATGGTGGCAGTGATCAAGCTAAGGATGTTAATGATAATGTAATAAAATTGATGGCAGAGGTATTCAAGACTGGCAAAATGAAAAATCTTATTTTTGAAATGAGCCCTTATAAACTGTCATCTCCTCCTTTTTTTTCCTTTCTCCATTGGCAATAGGCAGAGAATCACAAATAATTTCAAACTACATTATGTTCCTTGACACAGGGGACCATATCTTAAATCACCAGTTCTCAACCAAGGTGTCACGACACATTCACTTGTTCACAACAGCTGTAAAGTACTTTAAGATCTGCCTTAATGTATGATGTGATTAGATATTAATAGCGAAAATACTTAAAATGTAATTTTTAATAAACCAGTATATTTGAGTCCCTACCATGAACAATATCACTTTCTCTTACTTGCTTTCAAATTATGCTCTCCTTTAAGGAGAAAAAATGATGATATAACTAGCCTGTTAAAAATTGCACATAAAACCCTTCCATTTTGTCCATACCACATCCCTGTGGTAAAAACCTTCATGTATCTTCTTTTCAAATGTCCTGTCATTTTGTAAACAAGGGGAGATCCCAAAATTCAAGTCTGTCACAACCTAAATCTAACAATATGCTTCTCAATGGCAGAATTGGCATAAAAATCTTTTGTGAAATTTTGGATGGTGAATTTTTGCTTGAAAAATATAATCACCCTAGAAATCTGCTAAAAATATGTTTTTAATTGTCATATAACAGAGAAACAGAACCAGAGAACCATTACACAGACATTTAATCAAGTATAAATCAGGTATAAACCAGTAATACGAAAACCCAGATAAACAAAAATTCTCTTTCATCAGAGCAATGCATTTAACTGATAATTTCGTCATTTTTCCCTCTTCAAACTCTTTTTTACTATGTCCGTTAACAAAAAGAAAAAGAAAATGAGAAACTGCAAAGGGCATCCAAGCTTCCACGAATTTATAAGACCAAAAAGGGAGACATTTGGTTATATTCATTCCTGCAATAGATTGCCAGTCATTTGCAGTGCACTGAATAAAGAATAGTCGTTTTCAATTTACACTGGGGAGAGAGAATGGGGAAATTCTATAGGTAAAAAGGAAAATGTCACATTCACACAAAATACTAAAAATACAAAGTTGAGTGAGGGGGAAAAAAGAATGATTGGGAAGAAAAAGAGAAGAGGAGGAAAGAAGACGGTGGGGGTTGGGGTAAGACTGATAGAGCAGAGAGACTGAATTGAGTTTTTAATTTTAAGAGGAGTAGGAATTAAATTCTCCACCAGAAAAATAAATCAAGGGAACTTTTATAGGGTGACTAATACATTAATAACCTACAGAAAGAGCTGAGCTCTCAGGTGAAGCCAGTTCAAGGACAAAAGGGCAAGCTCCCCCTCTCGGAACACTGTCAAGGGATCTTTAATGAATGCACGGAGCAGAGACACAGAATCCAGAATTCTTAGAGATGCGCGTCCACATCCAGAAAGTCTCTTGTGTACATCTCTGAAAGGCCTTATTATTGACTAATGAGCTTGTCTGAAACACCTATTTGCTTTATTATTTGCAAGCAAACATACAATTATGCCTGAGCTCATTTGAGATTCCAACTTTTCATTTTTAATGCTGCTTAGTTAACGCGTAAAACCTTTCACAGCGTTCGTGACAAAAAGGTTACTCTTTCTTCTTTTGTGCCAGTGAGTTTTTCAAAGCAAGCTTCACCGGATGTCATTTTCTCTAGGAACTTTTTTCCCTCCTTCCATTAGTGGAACAGTCTAATTACTGCATAATCAAAAAGAGAAGCACACACGGCTGCCTGGCTTCACCACATCCACACAATGGTGCAGAATGCGTCTTAACAGTCCAGTGAACTGTCAGCGGCAAAAGTAATTGGAAATTGGGGGCTATTTCTTCATGTACTAGTAGTGGGAGTTGTTCTTGTGCTTTGTTAATAGGCAAATCACTCTCTCGGGAGGCTGGAAGTCTATAGTTTATAAAGACCCTTTATAATGTTAAAAAAATTTTTAAGACATTGCCTTACTCCCTCCTAAAATTTTTTTTTTCAATTACACATTAAATGACTTGGCATTTGAGGTAATGTTATCTAGTGTTAATTCACCTGTTAGGAAATTGCCTTTCTCTAGAACCTGGGGTTAATAGAGTGCAAAAGACCATTCTTATCAAGGGGTGAAAGAAAGGCGATTAATTTACACTATAAATTAAAACATAGAAAATGGAAAGAAAACAGACTCTGAGTTTGGGCCGTGCTCCTGAAAAGCTATTATGTTTTGTTGTTTTTTCTGTTTTTAATTTGTTATTTTTATCCACTTTCACAGGCCTCTAATCATTCCAGGCAGAACACACAGCATGGATGAAACTATACATGAAAGAATATGCTTCAGGAAGCAAAATTAATTGACATTGCAGGGAACATATTCACAGAGTCCATAGAGTTATAGCTGTGTGGCTTCTATTCACATCACAGTAGAATCATTTGTCTGGTTAATATTTGCAAAAGCACATTTGAAAAGGAAAACCATGAAGTGCTAAGTAGACTTGTTGACAAGCATTAGTCAGTCCTCTTTGTCATATTTCACATTTTAAAAAATAATGATGCTAATAATGATAAAGTCCATTTGTACCACATTCCAAATCCATGGAAAAGTAATGTAGGTCAGAGGACAGCTTCCAGCCAGTAAGCCTGGGAAACACTGTTTACAGACCACTATGCAGCTCTTTGTGAATATCAGTTATTATAAATAAAATCTATGGTGAATTAACAGTAAAAAATAAATAAATAACTGAAGTTATTTCTTTTCATTTCAGGAATCAGGACTTTGTTCTTTACTTCACTCATCTGCAGCAACTAAAGGTAACAACAGCAGGTCTTATCACATGCAAAATTGTAAATGAACTTACCATCCACTTCCTCAAGTCCCAGCATCCTCATAATACTGGGTTAAATACCTTCCCAGGAGCCCATACCCAGGTGCATCAAGTTAGACCTAATCATTTCCCTTCTCCCTCCCTGCCAATATTTACTTTTTTCATCATCCTTTCTTTTAAGACTCTGACGTAGGTAATCAAACCCAAGAATTTTGCCTGACCAACTGCTTACTGTAGAAATCAACTAAGTAATATGTGTGATTGATCAAGTGCTGCTCCCCGCCCCCCCACAAGTTTTGTAGCTTTGCGCATATTGCCTAATTTCTTAAGCCCCGGTTTCCTCATTTATAAAACTGAGTTGATAACCCTATAATAGGGTCTGGAGAAGATGCATATAAAGCACCTATCCCAGGGTCTAGCACATAGTAGATGCTCAATAAGTATTCGATATTGGATTATTATCCCCAGAGCCAAGCACAGTACCTGTCACAGGCTTGGGACTAAACCTATGTTTGTTGAATAGAATGAATGAATAAGGACAGATTGGGCCAGATTGTCATCAGTACCTGAAATGTCAGAGCAAGCCATCAATCAAGTAGCAATTATTTTGTGCATAAAATATCGTGCAAGTGTCAAATGGTTTCCAGAAGAACACAGCATTTTAGAGTGGTTTAGTTTACTCTCATGATAAAGCATAGATTACATAAAGGAATTATCTTTCAGTAAGGATAGAAGTTATCACAAATATTAACACTTAAGGAAATGGAATTGTCCTCATCGCTGCTACCTGGCATTATCTGAATTGGAGTTAGTTAACAATGACTCACTCTTCACTCAACAATTTCAAATGGTGGCCCAAATGACTCGTCTTTGCTACCCATTCTACTCGATCTATTTTTTTAAAAACAATGGCCAATTTTTAAAAACCAACTCAAGACTGTAGCTAAGAAATTTGAACATATCACAAAGTAAGTATTAGAAGACAGAAAGAAAATTTGAGATGCCCCTGACAAATTAGAAACGTTGCTATAAAATAGTAAAAAAAAAAAATCAGTGGGAACAATGGATTACATTTAGAGAAAATAAATAAGGAGAAAAAACTGAATAGACGAAAAATCTTTGCAAACAGAAAGAGGGTTTTTAAGGCAATGAATTCGGACTTGAATAAAACTCCTTCAATTTCTGGTTACATAACTTTACATACCTCACTTAGCCCCTCTCAGCCTCAGTGTTCTTATGTTTAAAATGGAAGGCATAATATCATCTGCAAGTTCCTTATGAAAAATAAAATGATAAGTATTCCAGGCACAGAGTAGGCACCCAGTAAGTAGCGGTGGTGGAGGTGCCAGTGACGGCAGCAGCGGAACAGCAGAAGCAGCAGGAACAGACTAGTCTTGGGGAGTCATATTTAACTACAGGCTAAATAAAAAGCAGCAATTTCATGCTGTAGGGAAAAAAAAAACCATAGTATTCTGCAATGTATATTTTAAGCATGTAATGGAAGGGGGAAAAAAACAAACGGCCAATAAACATATGGAAAAAAGTTCAATTTTACTAGTGAGCAGGGAAAAGCAAATTAAATAATAAGATACCATTACACGCCTATCAAATTGGCAAAGATTAAAAAGTGTGACAGTGTCAAATACAAGTGAGGATGTGAAAAGCAAGAGCTATGATAAGCACTTTGGAGGGCAATTCGCAGTATCTAGCAAAAGAACGGCACGTCCTCTGCTGCTCTCCAGTGGCATTTCTCCACTGGAGATACTGTCACATCTGAACACAAGGGGACATGTACAAGCCACGCTTGTAATAGATTAAAAAAAACCAAAATGGAACAAACCAAAATGTCTCTCAACAGGAGAATGAATGGATACGTAAAAGTGGTATATTTATTAAATAGAATTTCATAGCACATTTAAAATAAGTGAATCAAAGCTATGTGTATCAACATGAATAAATGTTTAAAATAATGTTAAAATGAGAAAACATGTTGCTGAATGATAAAAAATATATATACTACTTTGTATTAGTTTGGAAAAGTACAAATACATGATATAATACACACTAGATTCAGGATGGTAGTTTTTCCTGGGATGCGAATAAGACTAAAATCAGGCAGGAACATACAGTCTATGATATTTTATTTCTTTCAAAAAGACTTGAAGCAAATATGACAAGCAGATTAGATTTCTTAAACGTGGTCCTATGTATGCAGGAAGGCCTATCTAATCACATCATGTGGACAAATCTCTGGGGCTTAGAGTCACCATCTGTAAAATGAAGCGACTGGACCAACTAATCACCAAGCTCCCTTCCAGTTGAGAGATTCCATAACTCTGTGACAAGAACTTATAATGATGGGGCAGGCCAGTAAAGTTGTTCTCTCTGTCATAGCAAAAGGAAATCAATTTAAATTTAAGGAGAAATACTACTCAGCTCCCATAATCAAGACAGTGTGGTTCTGGCATAAGGCTAGACATAGAGATCAATGTAATAGAATTGAAAGTTCAGAAATAAACCCTTACATTTCTGGTCAATTGATTTTCAACAAGGGTGCCAAGATTGTTCAGTGGGGAAAGAACAGTCTTTTCAACAAATGGTATTGAGACAACTGGATATCCATATGCAAAAGAATGAAGTTGGACCGATACTTCACTTATACACAAAAATTAACTCAAAATAGATCATAGACTAAATGTCGGAGCTAAAACTATAAAATTCCCAGGAAAAAGCAAAAGCCATAGGAGTAAATCCTTGTGACCTTGATTTAGGCAATGTTTTCTTAAATACAATGCCAAAAGCAAAAGAGACAAAAGAAAAATAAAATGGATTTGATTAAAATTAAAAACTTTTCTGTTTTAACAGACAGCATCAAGAAAGTGAAAAGAGACAATACCTGGGATGGGAGAAAATATTTGCAAATTCTATGTCCAATGTACTTGTATCAAGAATCTATAAATAATTCTTATAAATTTCAATAATAAAAAGACAAGTACCCAATTTTTAAAATGGACAAAGGATTTGAATGGACATTTCTCCATATACAAATATACAAATGATATAGAAAGGAGCAATAAACACATTAAAAAATGCTCAACATCATAAGTTATTGGGGAAATATAAATTAAAACTACAATAAGATACCACTAGTATGTCTATCATTAAAAAGATAAACAATAACAAGTGTTGTCAAGGACGTGAAGAAACTGGAAACATTATACATTGCCAGTGGGATTGTAAATTGGCAACCACTTTAGAAAACAGTTTGGCAGTTCCTCAAAAAGTTAAACATAGCGTTATGATATGACTGAGAAATTCCACTTCTGAGTATATACTCAAAAAAACTGAAAACATATATCCATGAAAAAACTTGTACACAAATGTTCATAGCAGCATTAATCATAATAGCCAAAGAGTGGGAACAACCCAAATGTCTATCAACTGCTGCATGGATAAAGACATGTGGTACATCCATATAGTAGAGTATTATTCCACCATAAAAAGAAATAAAGTATGATACATGCTACAACATACATAAACCTTGAAAACGTTATGTTGAGTGACAGAAGCCAAACACAAAAGGTCACTGCTATGGTCTAAATGTTTGTGCTCCCCAAAATTCATACGTTGAAATCCTAACTCCCAAGGTGATGGTATTAGGAGGTGAGGCTTTTGTGAGTTGATAACGTTATGAGGGCACAGCCCTCATGAATGAGATTAGTGTCCTTATAAAAGAGGCCCAAAAGCCTGAGTGAAGTGGCTTATACCTATAATCCCAGCACTTTGGGAGGCCAAGGTGGCAGGATCACTTGGAGCCAGGAGTTCAAGACCAGCCTGGGCAGCATAGCAACACCCTCATCTCTACAAAAAATTTTTAAGATTAGCCAGCCATGGTGGCACATCCTGTAGTCTCAGCTACTCAGGAGGGTGAAGCAGGAGGATTCATAGGGAAATGGGGAAATAGAGAGTGACTGCTAATGAGTACTGAGTTTCTTTTTCAGGTGACAGAAATATATTAAAATTAAATAGTGGTGTTGGATGCACAACTTTGAATGTTAAAAAACACTGAATTATATGCTTTAAAGAGTAAATGTTCTAGTATGTGATTTACATCTCAATAAGCTCTTATTTTAAAATTTAAGGGGGAAAATTTGGGATTAGGTCTTGCAAAGAATAACTTGATTATCACAACTTTAGAATCATTAGAATTTCCTTGGAGAGCTCCAAGAAAATACATGGGATCATTATTGCAGAAAGGTTCCAGAAGAGAATATGTTACAACCTGTATTGATGTCTTTAGATTTTTTAAATCTGAAGTCATGAGGTGAGTATATACAATTTTATGAAATTTCTTCCAGTTTTATTTAACTATGAACCTAAGAATTCTGTTACTGAATATTGATTTTTCTTATGTTTCCCTCTTGGGCTTTATTTCTAAATACAAAAATGTGTTCTCTTTCTCATTAGATATGAGGAAAACCCTTTGTGGAAATTAAAATTCAATGTTACTGTATTCACCCATCATTGTGAAGGAAAGAGTTGTTCCATGTAGGTAGATATTAAAAAATAATTTAAATTTATCTGCAGCCAAGCCCCACATTGTGTTTTTCTTAATCCTATTTTATAGAAATAGCTCAAAAATGCTATATTTCCCTGACTTTTGAAGCAGATAACAGTGACCATACCCACCTTTTCTTCATGAAATGAGGTTAGCATTATGAATATCCATTCCCTGTAATACACTGCTATGCACTGTCTGGCTCTGCATTGGTTTTGGGTGTCAACTCCCCCCAGGCTGTCACCAGTCACTTGTCATTATGAATGACTTACGTGAAGGCTTTTCATACATTTACAGGATTGTTTCACTTTCCTAGCCCTCCCTCATATTTCAACCAAATTATTTAATATCAGTCACTTTTAAGGGTAAAAAAGAACTTTTTCATAGATAGAAAGTGCAAATAAAGGACGATTGCCCCGAACCTCACCGCAGCTTGACTGGTAGGTGGATGGCCCTTGAGTCCAGCCATTCTTTCCCTGTGGATAGAGGGCTTACGGTGGACTCAGGGTGAAAGAATGGAAGGAGTCCCAGTCTTCTCAGTCCCAGGCAGAACTAGAGGAGTTGGAATGGGCATCAGGACTTTATCTTCATAAGATAGATATAATGCCACTCCCAGAAGCCCTGTTCTGTGACAAGCACCCTTTCTTCCATCTCCTTTCCCTTCTCACTAATGTCCTTTCACTAAGGATGGTAAGGTGAGAGGGGAGAGGATTTTAGGGCGTGTGAAGGCACAAGAGAGACAGGATCAGGGTTCTTACCTTGACTTATTTCCTTCTGAGACAAAAGCAGAAGTACAAGGGATTAATTATCAAAGTATTAGCTTTTTCCTTTTTTTTTAAGACAGAGTCTCGCTTTGTTGCCCGGGCTAGAGTGCTGCAGCGTCAGCCTCGCTCACAGCAACCTCAAACACCTGGGCTCAAGCAATCCTCCTGCCTCAGCCTCCCGAGTAGCTGGGACTACAGGCATGTGCCACCATGCCCAGCTAATTCTTTTCCATTTTTTGTAGAGATGAGGTCTCACTCTTGCTCAGGATGGTGTTGAACTCCTGGCCTCAAGCGATACTCCTGCCTCAGCCTCCCAGAGTCCTAGGGTTACAGGTGGCAATAAAGCAATCCAAGATACTCACTGCCCTGTGGTTGCTCAAGCCTTGAAGTCCCTAGGCAGTCCAGCTCCTTCTTCCCACCATTCAGAGTCTTCTTATGTCTGTTTGGTCTGTTAAGTACAGGGATTTTTAGTTGACCTATTTCTTGGCCACGACCAAAAGTTTGGGGTATGATTCTTTAATTCAGACAGGTGAGACACTGTCCAGATTCACAGGTAGGAGCCAGCCTGACCAGCAATCTTCCCAGGTAAAAGTATTTTGGAGGAATGAATGAGTTATAAAATTTCAGTCATTGTCACTTGATTTGAAGAGTAGTTTCATCCCACTGTTGTGCGTTTTCATGTGATTTAACATAACCATCCTGTATTTTCATTCTAACACACACAAAAAGACATTTTACTGAAACAATTAGACAGATTCACATGAGAATATTCTATACTTAATTATGGTATGTATATTTCAAGATTTTAAAGAATAAATACTTTTTTATGAATCTCATGCTGGGCTTGTCTTCAAATCTGATCTTAAAATCTTTTTTCTTTGACTTTTAAAAAGCGTATTGTAATTTTTATTGGAAAAGTAATACATGCTTATTATGGAAAATAATATAGAATCATAATATAAAAAATATAGAAAAGTTTAAAGAAGAAACTAAAAATATCTTTAATCTTACTACTGTCAGTATTTTGAAATATTCTCTTTCAGTATTATTTTGGTTCTACATAGGTGCATTAATTGGATTCATATAGTGTGCTTAGCTTTAAATACTGCCTATTTAACTCTAACACTGTCCTGACCATTTCTTTATGAGACTAAAATTATTGGGAAATTTTATTTTATTGGCAGCAGAATTTGCCTTCTTAGGGATGAATCTTAATTTATTTGGACGATCTCCTTTTCTTGGACATTTAGATTATTCCTTATTTTTATTTTTTGCTACTATAAATAGTACTTTGTAGTATAATTTTTGAATAAATGTTTATCTTTATATAATTGTGATTATTTATTTAGGACAGATTTTTTCCTTCAATCTTTATGTTGTAGGACAATCTTATGCCATAAAGTTAATATCAGTATTTTGGTCTGTTCAGTAAAGGTTCTTAGTTTTGAATTTTGCAAAACACTGTGAAAGCATATAATTATATACATAGTTATATTGAAGGGGGTTGTGTTTCTAGTGAATATTTATATCTTTATTATTGGATGGTTTAATAGAGCTTGTGATTTCTTTCACTAGTCTCCATAATTACTCTGAATTAGTGATGAATCTCTCCTACCTGACATACTGGAGTTTTCCACTGAAATGTGAAGATTGCAATTTAATCTGAAATAGTCAACAATATCTTTAAAATGTACCTGAACACATGGCTGTTGTTTTTTGTGTTTTTGTTGTCTTTTTGCAGTGTTAGGTCTTTATGGTATCATGAGAAAATATATACCATGTGAATTCTTTATGGTCTGTAGGAAAAAACGTCGTTGAACAAACAATGTGTTTGAGAACAGCCATAGTAGCATGTAAATCAGTGGAATCTTTAAGTATCTTTGGCTTATAAAAATCACATGATTTTTAAAAGAAGTGAACCTGTTTATCATTGTAAAGCATAATATAATTAAGCTTCAGTAGAAAGGAGTACAAGAAATATCTCAAAGATGAAAAACAAATTGTTTGAATTCAGATGATTTCAGGATGAAAAGAAATTGTAGGTAAAGTTCTTCAGTTCCCAAAATGTCCAAAGGTAGACAAGATATTCGTATAAAAGAGTTTAAAGATTAAATTGCCTTAAATTGCCTTTTCTTCCTTCAGAAAATAGACACAATATGGCTCTTTGTTGCAACAGATCCCTTCTGTAATTGAAATGATAAATAAATAGAGCTGGGCAAAACCCGAGGTGGTTTGGAGTTTGAGCTGAGAGTATTGCATTTATACTTTCCAAGTTTCCTTTCTTAACTTGTGACTCTGGGGCTGAAATAATGATCTCTTTTTTTTCCCCTTTAAAATAAATCTTTCCCTGCTTCTAACTACCAGGGGAATATTATGAAAACATTCAGCACTAACATTACAGAACTAACATAGCTAAAAACCGTGCATCAGCATTGTGAAAAGGCCTATAATCCCAGGGAGAGAAAAACTCCAAACATTATCAGCAGTGCAAGGCTCTTTGCTGTTGATTCTGAGAAACAGTAAGTCTGGGGTTCTTGCTGCTCATTTAGCAAAAATAAACTGAAAGAAAGAAAGAAAGAAAGAAAGAAAGGAAGACAGACAGACGAGAGAAAGCAAAAAATAAAATAAAAACCTCATAGAAAACACTTCCTTGTGTTACTCTTCACCTTGGTATCTCATGACAATGTGACCTGTCATGTTGTCATAGTATGAGAGCTTGTATAAGGGAGGAATAAGAAGGAGAGGGTGGATAGAATGAGAAACATAGGAAGAACTTTAAGCTTCTGGGGTGTTGCTTCCTCCTCCATGTAGCTTTACCCATCCGGAGAAGACTATAGGTGGAAGACACCTGTTTTGTTCCACTTGCCTTCTCAAGCCAGTGTTGGGCTGGGCAGGGAATTTTAGACAACTCAGGTTAAAAAAGCAGATGTCCTTAGAACAATTATGACTATCCATTCTACTCTCTCTCTTTCTCTCTCTCTCTCTCTCAACCAAATGCTACCATCTTACCAAGAGTTTTCTGGCTCCTTTTGGTGTTTAGTAACTTTCACTGTAGTTTAAAATCCACTGGCATATCTCTATCACAACATGTACAACATTTTTTGGAGGGTGTGGTGGTGGTGGTAATTCTTTGTTTTACTGTCTTATAACTTGATTATGAACTCCTTGAGGGTATCCTTGAATCAAGACTGTACAGAGTACCTGTCATGTAGCAGGCATTCAATAGTAATTATAGTTGCTGATATTAGATACTTATTGAGTAACTACTGACTCCAAGAAATTATGTTAAATAATTTTACATGGACAATAAACAGAAGAATTAAAAAGAATTTAAAGGAATTAAGTAACTGATCCAAGGATCACCAGCTAATTGGGGCAAATCTAGCCCCAGGAGCCAGGCTTCTGATCAATAATGTTTCCCACACTTGTTGAATGAATATGGCAAGCTCTCTTGACCTCTCCCTGTTGTGATAACCAATTGTGACTACAGGTAGCTGATATTTTTAATACAGGAAGCTAAAAAAACTACCTTTTTACTATCACCAAAATAAGTGTAACTAGCACTAGTTTTAATTTCTTTTAAAATCAGAAGAAAAAACTGTGAATATAACCCAACCTGAATTATATTCATCTTTTACTAATGTGGTTGTAAACACACTTTTTAGTATTTTCTTATGACGCAAGGGGCTTATATGCCCAGGACCTAAGAGTCATGCCATGGCCCTGCTACAAGCCCCTACCCGTTCCCAAGTACACTTCCACCCCACTAACTCCTCCATCAGAGGACCAGAATTTGCCCCTAGTTATTGAGAGCCTGAGCTCCAGGCCACTGTTTTTTTCTCCATCCAAACTGTAATATCTGGAGTCAGCCCAACCATATACTGAAGCATTAACGCAAGAGGCCACATTGCTAGATCAGTCTCTCCACTGGATTGGAGATGTGTGTGTGTTTGGGTACATGCCAGAGACAGGGCTAAGGTTGGAACATAGAGTTGAATTTCCTGTTCATTCTGGATCAACATGGATATTGGGAAGGGGTTGAGTCTGCAAGTAGAGGGTCATGGCAGGCCTGATGAGAAAAGCTAGAGAAGGCAGAGAAAGGTATAGCAACTGAAGCAGAGAACAACACAACCATTTTGAGTTTTCGCCATTTATTCTCTCCCTTGTTAGATCCGGTTCCCCTTGGCCCCAGGAACAGAGAGGCAGAGTCATTGAGGCTGCAAAAAGGCAAAGGAGTTTATTGGCTAGCCCGAGCCAGGGTCCAAATTCCAGAGCACCAACGCAGTGGCCTCTCCAGGAACTAGGACCCCGCCCTGGGGTAAAGGTTAAGCTTTTATACTTTTCTGTATGCTAGTTTTCACATGACACGTTAGTCTGCACATGACACGTTAGTCTGTACACGACACGTTAGTCTGCACACGACATACTAGTCTGCACACGACACACTAGTCTGCACACGACACACTAGTCTGCTCTTCATCCCTCTTCAGTTTATTTGTTCTTTTTTAGAAGTGGCTGATCCCGTTGGCTTCCGGTTTGTTGACTCTAAGCTTCGGGCTTTTCGCGTTGGCGCCAGTTGTAGTTAATGTCATCCAGGGGAAGAGGAGGGTCTCCCACGGGGGAGGGGGGCTGTTGTTGCATACCTTCTAGTTTTTGGTTACAAGTGATACTGGGAACACAGAACACACGCCCTGTACAAGCCGTTCATGCGCTGATCATGTCTTGCTCTTCTTATCTACTTAGTTGGTTGGAGGGCCCCTGGACTCTCTAGCCCTTTATCAGGAAGTAACTTGCGGTTACATTCCTGGGGCTTTGTTTTCCTTTACTTTAGTGAAGCCTGCCATGGCTCCACTTATGCTAAGCACCAAGCCAGCAAGCCATATATACAGAAGCAAAAGTAGGCTTCTCACATCCAGGAAGCCTAGCCTATCATGGAGTTACCTTTGCTCTTATCCCTGTTTTTCATTCTGATTAACTATATTTATCAAACAACTAAAAGCAAGCATAGTCACAGAAGCGAATAGCATCAGTTAGAATCAAAGAGAGCACACATTTTTCCTACTATCAATTCCTGTTCTTCACCCTCTCTATAGCCTTGGTCACTCTCATTTACCTGACAGGGCTGGATGGAGGAAGGGGAGGAGGAGGAGATCAGTGTGCTCTTGGCCCAGTACTGCTAAGGATCTTCTTGTTTTCCCACCCTGGTTCAGCAGACCACATGCCCTCTGCCCGAGCGCCCCATGCCCTGAAAGTAGCCTGTGAGTTTTCAAGGTATTTCAATGTGTCCTGCAGGGAAAGCAAATGCTCATCAAAATGGAGGTAGAAAAAAATCCTGAATCCTTATTTTCCCCTGAAGCTTTCTAAGTTCTTGAAGTGCAAAGCACAGAGAAGAGCTCAATGTGTGTGCAGAGGGCTCTTGACGCTGTAAAAGCCAGCCCAAGAGAGTGCAGGCAGCACTCATTAGGCAGGAGCAGGAGAAAGTCTTTTCTTCAAAAGGCAGGAGGCAAGTTAGCAACGGATGGGGCAGACATGTTTGTTTTTTAGCTTAGGGTTAGTCCTGGGACCACTCTGTGGTGAAGGACAATTGCCTGGGGTCAGAGAATGACCCTGCCCCAGGCATCTCTCTCTCTCTTACTCTGTCTTTCTCTCTCTTTGTTAAAATACAAATTTACATCTGGAAGCAGCCCAGCTTCATAATTATGGAGACTGCCTCTGTGCAGATATAATCTCAGATTGATGGGATGTGGGGAGGGAAGGAAGAAGACAAAAAAGAGTTTATGAATTCACTCTGAGATTCAAATCACATCAGCGGCCCTGCCAGTCTCCTTAGGTATAAAATCGGGCACCACAGAAATCAGCACTGTACGTGTTGATGTTTCTTTCTCCCTCTTTTCTCTGAATCTCTGTCTACTCTCTTAACAACCTACTGAATGTACAGAATAGAGCCTTATCACCATCTCCTCCTGCCCCAACCTCCTTATTAATACATAAGGCAAAACAGAAGTAGGGTTTTTTGCTTTTGCTTTTTCTTAAATTCTCACTCTCTCTGGGGCTACCAGGAAAACTGAACATATTGGCTCACATTTGAAGAAACATTTTTCCTAGTTGCTCCAATGGGATGCCCTAAGGTTATTTAGTTTATTATTTGCCTCAATATTTAAAAGATTAGTATATTAATAAAAACAGGGATTTGCAAATGCTCACTGTCACCCACCTAGAAGCAGTTACTTAAAAGCTAAGCAAGTCTGCTAAACAATTTAACATCAGTACTTTTGTTTTTGAGTGCCAATATCTGTCAGGTACTGTTCTGAGATCTTTAGTAAATATGATAAAATATAGGTCATATTCCCATGCTGGTCAAGGTGACTAAAAAAGCAAACATGTGTAACAATAGCAAAGAAAAGGCACTATGCTAAATAAAAAAAGTGCCAATGGGCATAGCAATGTACCTTATACATTCTAGGTGTTCCACACATGTGTTGAATAAATAAAAGCTTATGGTTTATGTATAGTAATGCCCATAAATATATGTTGCCATTTTGTAGTTCTAGTAATCTCACCCATATAACATGTAAGTCTGGTTCAAATGGAATAAGAAAAGGTGAGTGTTATGGTGGAAAGCCTAGTAGGTGCTCATGGTTTAGGTGGAGAAAAGTTTCTCCTGCAGAGGTTAGTATCTATAAAAGTAAAAAAGTTAATTTTATTCTTTTAGAAAGAGAGAGAGATTGAGAGAGTGAGAGAGAGCAGGGAAATGGCGTGGCATCCCAAAGAAAGAGAAGGGCGTGCCAGCCCTGAGGCCAAGAGGCTTGCTGACTTTAAGGGGGACAAAGAGGAAAAAAATAGTGGTGGCTGTCAGTTGATAACAAAAGTGGCAGCAGATGTCAAAGTCCAAGAGTTGGTTTTCGTGGCTTATCGCAGGAGATGTGACTCTGCCCTCTGGATATGGTTGAGGCTGTAGCTCATTCTCCTGCTGTTTACTCAGGAACTCTGTAAAAGCAGATTGTCAAAAAACAATTTTAAAGAGAAAGATTTACATCTCTTTTTCATCTGCTCAGCTCTTTTCAGAAGTTGTGCAAAACAGAGCTCCCTCGGGGTACCTGTTAGCGGGAGAACTCATAGGATTGATATTTAACTGTTACTAGGAAATTGTGGAATTAGGTGTTTTCCTATTATTTTTGCAAGGCTGTCCCTTTCTTTGAGGTTCTTTTACTTTTGAGGTGAGATCATTTGTGATGCTGGAAAACAAAATCAACAAACCACAAAAAGATTATAAGTCATGACAGGACCAGGACTATTCAAATTAGTATTAGAAAAAGTAGCATTTTAGAATGGCACTGTTAGATCCCATTCCCCTTGGCCCCAGGAACAGAGAGCCAGAGTCATTGAGGCTGCAAAAAGGCAAAGCAGTTTATTGGCTAGCCCAAGCTAGGGTCCAAATTCCAGAGCACCAACACAGTGGCCTCTCCACGAACTAGGACCCCGCCCTGGGGTAAAAGTTAAGCTTTTATACTTTTCTGTATGCTAGTTTTCACACCACACATTAGTCTGCACACGACACGTTAGTCTGCACAGGACATACTAGTCTGCACACGACACACTAGTCTGCACTTCATCCCCCTTTAGTTTATTTGTTCTTTTTTAGAAGTGGCTGATCCCGTTGGCTCCTGGTTGGTTGACTCTAAGCTTCGGGCTTTTCGCGCTGGTGCCAGTTGTAGTTAACGTCATCCAGGGGAAGAGGAGGGTCTCCGACGGGGGAGGGGGGCTGTTGTTGCATAACTTTTAGTTTTTGGTTACAAGCGATACTGGGAATACACGCCCTGCACAAGCCGTTCATGCGCTGATCATGTCTTGCTCTTCTTATCTACTTAGTTGGTTGGAGGGCCCCTGGACTCTCCAGCCCTTTATCAGGAAGTAACTTGCGGTTACATCCCCGGGGCTTTGTTTTCCTTTACTTTAGTGAAGCCTGCCATGGCTCCACTTATGCTAAGCACCAAGCCAGCAAGCCATATATACAGAAGCAGAACTAGGCTTCTCACATCCAGGAAGCCTAGCCTATCATGGAGTTACCTTTGCTCTTATCCCTGTTTAACTGATTAACTATATTTATCAAACAACTAAAAGCAAGCATAGTCACAGAAGCGAATAGCATCAGTTAGAATCAAAGAGAGCACACATTTTCCTACTATCAATTCCTGTTCTTCAGCACCTTCTATAGGAAACTGGACTCCTTAGCTTCTGTACATTACACTGAAAAATACTTTCAATACGGTAATACTAAAGTTGATGAAGAATGTGAATACTAAAATGCATTCAAAATGTATCTGTATCATGTTAAATAACTATGCATCAAGTACTAATAAAGACAAAAATAGCATATTGTATAAGTTTACCCTTCAGAATATTTCTCTTTCTTCATATAGTTTTATATTGTTTTAGTTTAAATTATAAATAGTTAAATTCACTAAGATTTTTTTTTTTTTTTGAGACAGCGTCTCACTCTGTTGCCTGGGCTAGAGTGCCGTGGCATCAGCCTAGCTCACAGCAACCTCAAACTCCTGGGCTCAAGCAATCCTCCTGCCTCAGCCTCCCAAATAGCTGGGACTACAGGCATGTGCCACCATGCCTGGCTAATTTTTTTCTACATATATTTTTAGCTGTCCAAATAATTTCTTTCTATTTTTATTAGAGACTTAGGGTCTCACTCTTGCTCAGGCTGGTCTCGAACTCCTGATCTTGGGCGATCCACCCGCCTCGGCCTCCCAGAGTGCTAGGATTACAGGCATGAGCCACCGTGCCCGGCCCCACTAAGATATTTTTAAATTTTTATCAGAGGGTTATTGTGCTCAGAGAAGTCAGCCCCCTTGCAGAGGGTCCCAACAACAATATGTTTAATCAGTACATGTAAAAACTGCAGGATGAAATTCCAGTCATCAAAAGGGAAAAGAGAAGGCAGATAGAGTAGACATTGAAACTAAGGGTGAAGAGGAAATAATTTCACTGAACTCACAATTGTCAGTTAAATCCTGGATTTCACCCCAGGGTTGTTTGGGGACACTTGGAATCTGGGGCCCAAACAAGCAAAGAAATTGATTTTATTCAGTGTATTGCAATAGAGAGAATACCACGGATGCAAAGACCAGAGTTTCTTGGCAGAATGATTTTGTTGGGACTCAGAAACAATACTCAGAATAAAGGCCTCAGAAATAGTCTCAAAAACAAAAGATTTTTTTCTGACCTTATTGTGTTCTCCTGTCTCTCAGTCTCATTTTCCCCTGAGGTTAGTCATAGAAACTAGAATCCCTCTTTTCCAAGGCAGGTCAGAGGAAACAGAACCTCTTTTCCCCAAAGCCAGCCATAAACCTTAAAAATCTTACTCTAGTTTTTTTCTCACCTTTTGTGTAAAAACTGACCATATAAAAATTATCTGACTTTTCTTGTTTGACTGTAGGTCATAAGACCCCCATTTCAGAGAGGGTCCCGTTCTATACCCAGAAGGAGAGAATGCATACTCAGAGAGGCCAAGAAGAATCTATACAGACAGACCTTGCTGGATTTTCCCAGTCTGTTAACATTAGATTTTACCTTCTTTATCTAATTATACTTCTACATGGCTGCCTATACTTTGTAAAACCTGAGTAGAAAAAATATACAATTTCCCATATCTTTGCATCTTCATTCTGAAGTTTCCCACATACACATTAAATAAATTTATATGTCTTTTTTCTAATGAATTGCTTTTTCTGAGTTAATTTTTTAGCAAACCTTCAGAGGACAAAGGGAAAATTTTCCTTTAGCCGCCAAAGTTTGGTGTCCCAAACAAGATCAAAGCTCCGCTCTTCTGAAAGCCACAGTTAAGGGAGTCCAGGACCTGATCAGTTGGCAAAAGGGTAAGAATTTCTTACCAGCCAGGCCGTTTGCCTTTCTGTCTGTGCAATCCGGTTGAATAGACGGTAAAAGTCACTGTTTTCTCTGTAAAATTTTGATTAATGGGAAAATAGGATCTGTGTGATTGGTTTCAGGTGTAGCAACTCTGGTGTACCTGTTAGTACTTTGCGGTATGAATATTCATATTGTTGATCCCTTTCCTCCCAGCAATAGTATTTTCCTTTGTCTTCATCTTTCTGTGTTGTTCTGTCAATAAAGAGGGATACCAGGCGAGATTCCCTCTCACCTTATTTTATGTCCTTAAGAACATAACTTGTGACCAAGTGGAAGCACTCTCTCGTGGCCTCCATCATCCAGGGATTGTGATTTTCAGGTCACATCGGGTAGCCAGTCTGACAATGTCTGGGAATTTGAGACTTTTTGTTCCGGATGTGTTAAGCTCTTGGGAGACTTTGTCTCAACCTTTTTGGTCTGGCAACAAGACTCTTTTGCTATTTTAGCCTATTCCTGGGAGTAAATCTTTTTGGGAGAGATCTTTGAGATTGCTTCTTCTATGCTGTCTCCAGACCATAAAGAGACTATTGTATTAAGTCACTATTAAAATAAATACACCATTAAAAATTCTAATCCATGGCCAAAAGATAAATCCTTTAAATTAAAAAGAATCTTAAATTTAAAAACTTCAAGAGATCTCATATTCTAAATAATTACCTTATTTATATTTATGGGAAGATCAAAATTTTAAAAAAGACATATAATAGTATCACGACTAGCCTTAAAAATTCTTTTAACTAAATTAGAGAGCAAAAATATGACCTAAAAAAAGGTAAGATCCTTTACAAGCTCAAACTGCCTGCATGGTTAACAACAAAGTCTGCCCCACCTTATAGTCCAGTAGTTAAAATTCCACACTTTCACCACTGTGGCTTGAGTTCAATTTCTGCTCAGGGTACCAGTCCCTTTTGGTTTTATACTTCTTGACTTCTTGGGATACCCATTTACCTCTTTGGGGATGCCTCCTGCATCCTTGGTTAAACTATATTTTTGGTTACAATTTATTGGTTTCACTTTAAAAGGTAACTTTAGTAAAACAAAACAAAAAATAGTTCAAAAGCCAAAAATATCAACTGTTTGTCCTAGCTAAAATCTTATAAGAGATTTTAAAAGATTTTTTATTAAAGAACTTTATGGTTAAAAGTCAGCTTAATTAAAATCGGCTACTCAGTAGGGGGCCTAGATGGTGGACTAAAAACAGCCTGAACACTCTGCTCTCAAAGACAGGATTGAAAGTTGCAAGAAGATGTTCACCAATGGATGGATCACCTTGGAGAGAGCACTGTGAATCATCAGAGAAGTGACGGGAGACACCCAAGTGAAGGAAGGGGAAGTGGGGTGACCTACTCAGCAGGATTGGAGGTACCTGGGGAGGGGACAATGAGGAAAGAGAAGATTTTGGGGGGAGAGGATAGAGCATAAGCAACAAATATGTAGAGAAAAGTGAGTTGAACAGAAAATTGCAGTTGGTTGGATCACAAGAAGAGACTGTACCTTGAGAAGCAGTAGAAAACGGTACACCAAAAGTAGGCTGAAGAGGAAGAGGTCCCAGCAAGGATCCCTGACTTTTATTTCATCAAATGTGATTAGCCATTGAAGGGTTTTGAGCATGGAAGGGACAAACTCACTGTGATATGTAGTAGAATGTAGGCATGATGGAAACAATGGAATGAACTCTTATTTGAGCTTATTAGAAATCCTATTAGAAAATTTTGTTTCGGCCGGGCACGGTGGCTCACGCCTGTAATCCTAGCACTCTGGGAGGCCGAGGTGAGCAGATCATTTGAGCTCAGGAGTTCGAGACCAGCCTGAGCAAGAGCGAGACCCCATCTCTACTAAAAATAGAAAGAAATTATATGGACAGCTAAAAATATATATAGAAAAAATTAGCCGGGCATGGTGGTGCATGCCTGTAGTCCCAGCTACTCGGGAGGCTGAGACAGGAGGATCCCTTGAGCTCAGGAGTTTGAGGTTGCTGTGAGCTAGGCTGACGCCACGGCACTCACTCTAGCCTGGGCAACAAAGTGAGACTCTGTCTCAAAAAAAAAAGAAAAAAAAAAAGAAAATTTTGTTTCTTTTTAAGAAGTCTTAAGAAGACCTTCCATAGCTTAGAAGTGACCTTCAAGATACTTGAATAGATTTGGAAAAGGAATGCAGAAGGAAGAAGAAGAAAGCAGCCAAAGCAGGTCATAGCTTCCTAGGATGTTCTCACCATTAATTTAATTTGATGTCTGTCAGCATTGCAGAGGTTTAGCCCATCTATGAAGTCTTCTAGAAAACTAATCAAGTTCCAACTCTGTAATGACCCTCAGCAATTTACTTTAATCTCTACAGGACTCAATTTCTGTGTCTCTACATGAAAAGCAACAGGCAGTAGAGATTAGTACTACTTAAGGAGGCTTTTGCCTCACTCATTAAGAATGAAAACTCTCAGGCCTACTGAATTGGCCCATACCAACTGAATCAGAATCTTCATTTTAGTAAGATCCCCCAATGAATCATATGTACACTGGTCTAGAGAAGCTCTTTGTTCTCTTCTGAGAACATATATAGTCAAATCCCATTAATTATAGATTCCATAATTACAAATATGCCAGTTCATTGAAATCTATTTGTAATCCCCAAATCAATACTTGCAGCCACTTGCGGACATGCACAGAGTGGTGAAAAATTTAAGTCTGATGTGCATGTTCCCAGGTGAAATCAAACAAGGTGACATTCTGCCTTCATGTTTCAGCTTTAACACTGTATACAAGTATCTTTTTTGTGGTTTATTTAGTGTTATATATTTGCATTTCTGTGCTTTTTTTTGGTGATTTCATTGTTTGAAATGGCTTCAAAATGTGGTGCTGAAGTGCTGTCTGGTGTTCTTTAGTGCAAGAAGGCTGTGATGTGCCTTATGGAGAAAATATATGTGTTAGATAAGCTTTATTCAGGCATGAATTATACTGCTCCTGGACACAAGTTCAATGTTAATTAATCAACAACATAAATAAGGTGTTTCTAAACATAAACACACATAAAAAAGGGTATGTATTCATCATTTGATGGAAATGTTGTTACCAAAGGTTTGCAGGAACCTGATCCTGTTTTTCTCCTAGGAGCAATGGTTCAGTATTTGCTAATTCAGAGTTCACTGTGACTTTGTAGAACATAGCTACCACAAAGAACAAGAATCAACAATACCACTACTGGGTGAAGAAAATAATCTGAATATAAAATAAGAGAAAGGATATTATTCAGAACTGATAAACAAACATTTAGAAACACATAAAAAGTAACAATTTCAAAACAACTAAAACTTTGCTCCAATTCAGTATATTCCATGAGGTCCTGGAAAGGCTCTGTTCCTCTTAACTGTGGTGAATAGCCCTGGTATAGAACAATTTTGTTTTGTTTTTAGATAGAAAAAGAGACAACGATCCACCCCTGCATGTCGATTTGACTTGGTTTCTTTAAGAAGATGAAAGCCCTGGTGTTTTATTTCTCACATTCTCCTCATTTGAGTTTTTCTCTTTCCTTAGCAATCCCACCTTCAGCCCAACAAGCACCCCTTTCTTCCTGGAAGGTGTATTAACTTTGAGAATTCTTAAACTAATGCACGGCTCAAATCCAAGCAGATTCTCATGTGAACAATTCTCCATTCCCTACCCTCCCTTTCTTTTTCATTTCTGTGTTTTTCCTTTTAGTGTTTACATAAGCATTTTGTTCTTTTTATCATTAAAAGATAAATTCCTGAAATACAGTGGGGGCCTTTCATGGCCTTGCTAAAAATCTAGATATTTAGGAACAAAAAGCTTAAAGGACTCTTGGGAGATTCATTGCAAACAGGAAGATACCACAATGCATAGTCATCAGACTGGCCAAAATAAACATAAAAGAGGCCCTCCTACAGCTGTAAGGCAAAAGAACCAGGTAACCTACAAAGGAAAACCCATCAGACTAACTTCAGACTTCTCAACTGAGACCTTACAAGCCAGAAGAGACTGGGGCCCTATTCTCACTCTTCTCAAACAGAGTAACACCCACTCTAGAATCTTGTACCCTGCAAAACTAAGTTTCTTATATGAAGGCAAAATAAAGACTTTGTCAGACAAGCAAAAACTGGAGAAATTCATCAAGATGAGACCTGCCCTCCAGGAAGTACTCACAACAGTGTTACACATGGATCAGCACAATAAATACTCACCTCCGTAAAATTATCCAAAAGCTAAAGGTCAAAGGCCAGATTCCACAATGGCTCAAGAGAGAAAAAAAAAGCAACAAAGTTCAACTTTTGCTGTTGGACAGCTCTGATGATTAGAAACTTCAATTTTTATTGTTTGTTGAAATTACATTTCCTGTAAGTCCCAACCATTGGTGGCAGTTATACTTAGGAACAAATAAAAGCTGTTCTTTTTTTGTTTAAACTTTTAAGTTATAGAAGGATAGCTACCATGTTTTTCTTTAGCCTGTTTGTATCCCTTCCTTGTTTCAACAAATATTTTTGATAGCTTACTTTTGGCAAAGCATTGTGTATTAGCCATTTTTTTTCCTTTCCAGATTAAACAACTTCACAACTTTCAACTTTCCTTTGAAATATTTGTTTTCCTGATCCCTCAACATTCTAATTACCCTAATTTGCACATACTCTAGTGATGTCTTCCTAAAATGCAGTACCTAGAAATAAACACATAGAAAACGTAGATTATCATGAGTAATAATAAGTAGGAATTATTAAACTCAGCAATATATTATACGGAGGCACCAGAGGAGGCAGACACAAAAGTATATGGCCACACTATTCTTGCCTTCAAAGAGTTTTGAATCCAATTGGAAATGAAGATTATAATTTTAGATTATATTAAATATAAAAATAAGCATTATAGGGGCTAAAAGGGTTCACAGATCTGTGTTCTAGAGTTATTACTGGAAGTTTACAAGTTCTAAATAGGGTTGGATCCTGAAAGCTACATTGGATCTGAATATACCGAGTTTAAACAAGCACCCAGGTACTTTGGCCAAAGTAGCATAAATATTAGTAGGGCCTAAAATGAACCACCCAAATTTCTTTGTTTTCTGCTTAGTCTTTTCCCTACTCTCTAGAGCAGAGAAAAAAATCTTTGCTTGAGATTGCAAATTAATGATCAAATCTACAATTTTTGGAATGGCCACTGGAATTTAAACTTGGCAAAATTCTAATTTTTGTGCTTGCTATCTGTTTAGCCTGCAGCCAGAGAACCGAATTTCTTTTTGGGATTGATTTTAGGTACAGCTCAAGCGCAAATAATAGCATTGCTTAAAAAAATAAATAAATAAAAGAAAAAATTTGTTCCGTCAAGACAGGAAGATTGGAATGGAAACCAAATAGGGTGTGTTTCCGGAATCCTATTTACCCTTAAGCACGATGGTGGACATCTTAGGCACATGCGCAGAAGCGACGCTGGGGCGGGAAGTTCCGTCGCGTCGGGTCTCGCTCCGGGCAGGGATTGGCGGCGTGCGGGTTGAGGGGCGGAACAGGAAGCACCTGTGTTGTGGGTTTCAGCTGGTTAATTTCTGGCGTCTCTACCGCGCTTAGCTTCTCGCTGTAGGTGGTGCCTTTGCCAGGGGTGCCATGGGGGAAGCGGAGAAGTTTCACTATATCTATAGTTGTGACCTGGACATCAACGTGCAGCTTAAAATGTAAGAGACTCCTGGGGACACGAAATGGGATTCCTTGGGCATAGGGACGGGGCGGTGGAGGCTTGTGTGGAGTAGGGGGCGAGTAAACATGGTGCGTGGTCTGAAGGCTGGGATTAGGGCCGACCCAGAGGGCTGTAGCCAGGCAAACGTAGGAGTGAATCGTGGAGAGGGGCCACGAGGGAGAAGGATTAAAGACATGGTCTCTAGGAGACGGACAGCGGTAGGAATAAGCCCTTAAATTCCACAGTGTTTTGCGGTTTTCTAAGCATTTTGCTGTTCAGACTTCTGAGGGGTTATTACTGTTAGGTTTTACAAATGAAGAAATCAAGTTTCACCGTAAATAAGAGGGAGGAAGATCTTTGGAACGGGGCTGGAGCGTGGAGTGGAAGCAGCACATGGGTATAGTATTAATAGCATGAGAGGTGATAAAGGCTTCGGTTGAAAGTTTGGGCAGTCTGGCACTGTTAAAAGCAGAGCAGTTGGGAGTGAGTCAAAGATGAGGGTGCCAGGTGCAAAGGGACCAAGACAGTATGAAAAAAAAGTCTTGCAGAAAAACCCTGGGGGCACCACAGTTGAAGTAAAGACCAAGAGCATGACATCTTGAGATGAAAATAATGGAACTGTTATAACAATGGGGGACGGGCAAAACCGAGTTGGAAATTGTCTCTTTTAAAGTGATTATATAGGAGTTTTGTCAAAGCTTTTAGAAATTATTAACCACGTCATTCATAATCAGGTAAAAATTATTGTGTAGGTTCAGTGAATATTCAACAAATATGTGTCAAAGGGCTACATGTCTTCAGTATGTGATAAATACATTTTCTCAGTTGTCAGATGTACCTTCGAATGATTGATTACTTTTATTTTCATAAGTCAGTTTTTAGTCCCTGACAAATCCTTTACTTTTCAGTTTGCGGTGGTGGTAAAAATAATATGTCAACAACCAAAACTGTACCTTTGTATGGTACCTTCCTTCCATACCTGTTTTTAAGGTCATTTCTGCAGCATACACCACTAGACGTTTATACAGGATCTGTATTGTTATCATCTGATAAAGGGCTTTCCCTCAGTCTTGTGCCTCTCAGTATTTCTTGGACATATGAATGCAGTTTTTGAAACTTTTGAACATTAAAAAGAAATCGAAGAAATGAGTCCATTATTAACACACACACAGATACATATATTAAGTATTTTGAACTAAAGATAAAGCATAAAGCAGAAGTTTGGCAAAATTCAATACTAACAGTGCTGTAGCTTCTGAGACTGCAATTGTTGGACGTTTTGTTTGTTTGCTTGCTTTGGTGGAGGGGAGGCAGAAAATAGCAATTTAGAGTCATATCATCAAGAATAGTAAATTTTTTATTCTATTTATTTCTCCTAGGCCTTTTCATCTTATTTCTGTGGTTTTAATAATAACTTGTACATTGATATCTCTTTTCTTAGCATCATAATTGAATATCAAACTGCCCGTAGGACATGTTCACTTCAGATACCCTAAAGCACTATAAAGGAAGCTTGTCCAAAGTTGAGTACATCATTAGCTTACCTCCAACTCTGATCTCACTGTGTTTTGGTGATTGTTAGTTGCATAATCCAGCAAATTTGTTAACAGGGCAAACTGCAAGTCTTGCAGACATCCACCTCTTTCCTTCTCTATTCAGTCTCTCACCAAATTGTCTTGAATCTACCTGCTAAATTTCTTTGTTCCGTGCTCCATTTCTCTTCTACTGCCCCAGCTTTAGCATACCTTTTTCCTTTCTCTTTTGATGGAAATTCTTCTAACTGGATCTCCTTGCTTTCCGTCTCACCTCTCCAGTGGATTCTTATACTGCTGCTGAAATCATAAATACAAATCTTATTATTTTATTCTTTCAGTTCAAATAATTCCATTAACAGATTTTTAAATTGTTCTTTTTGTGCCAGGCACTGTACTGAATTTGTTGGCTACTTAGCTTCATTGTCCAGCCCTCCTTTCCATTCTCACCTTTAGATTCTTCCCTGTGTGAACTTTTATGCTTTCGCTGTATTATGCAAACAACTTGCAGTTCTCCAGACATACTGTCTTGCCTGTTTGCCTTTGTGTATGCTGCTCTTTCCCTTTGGGATGACTTCCTACCTCTATTGCTCCCACTCCTATATATTGTTCAGGCTCATTTCAGGTATCTTTTTGGGATACTAAGTCCCTGCCCCAAGCCAGGTTAAGTGCTCCTGAGACTCTTTGACTTATCTTACTATGGAGGGAGCTCCTCCTTGGCCTGGATTTTATTCCTAGCTCTATTATTTACTTTCTGACCTTGGATAATGAGTTTAATCTCTGAATCTCTGCTTCTTCATTTATAAAATAAGAATATGGTGAAAGTAAAGTAAGAAAGAATATATAAAATGCCTGGCACAATATCTGATATAATATTGATGTCCAGGAAATGCTGCTACCTCTTTAATAGTATCCTGTGCATACATCCTTTATGACTTATAACACTGTATTTTTTTAATTTAAAGAAATGAACACATAATATATGTACATATAAAAAAGTAGGAAGAGTACCCCCCAAAAATGCATTTAAAAAGTGAGATTTTTCTCCCCAGAAGTTGTGACATAACATTTTGTTTTAATACTTTATTGTTTATCTTATCTTTCATTTTTTGGCCCCTATGCCTACTACAGTAAATGTTTTCTGAAAGAATAGATGAATAAATGGTCAACTTGAAATGAATAAAATGAAACTAAGGCCTGGGACATTGGTGACTTCTAAATGGTAGATCAAGAGTTGGTGGAAGAGTTTAAAATTCCATAGCTTAAAATAGAGAAATATGTTGACGAAGATAGGAATGATCTTAGGTATGTTAGGATTTTAAGAGACCCATATTATATATAAAAGTGACTTTAATTTCATATACAGGAAAACATTGTTTAGGGAGTATAAGATTACCTTGACACAAACATAAACTCTTTTTATTGTACATGTGTGTATATACTCAAAAAATACATGTCTAAAAAATTGTTGTTCTTGTGCTTTCAGAGGAAGCTTGGAGGGGAAAAGAGAACAAAAGAGTTACAAAGCTGTCCTAGAAGACCCAATGTTGAAATTTTCAGGGCTATACCAGGAGACATGCTCTGATCTTTATGTTACTTGTCAAGTTTTTGCAGAAGGGAAGCCTCTGGCCTTGCCGGTGAGAACATCCTACAAGGCGTTTAGTACAAGATGGAAGTAAGTTGTTTTCCTGCATATGGTGGATTCCAGACTATTCTTCTATTTCTTTATGGAAGTTGCAAATGTTATTGTAATTTAGTAGGGATTACAAAGGAATTTCTTAATACCTATACATATTGATGGGATGGTGTGAAGCAGTAACATACTTAAAGTACTATGCATATCAGTATTGTAACTGCAGTTGATATGGAAGTAAATTTATGTTTGTATTCAGTATATTGACATTTTGATAAGCATATGACTGATTTACAATATAACTGAAACCAAAAACACATCTGTAGCATCTTTAAATTCTCTACCATTCTCTGCCCTTGAACACATAAACTCTTCTGCATAGTCTGGAATATTGTCTATCCTGACATTTGGAGCTTAGATCTTTAGAGAGATCTATTGTCATATGTTCAGATAAAAGTTTTATTATTTTACATATGAAACTTTTTTTTTTGGTTTCATGGTTTATTCAGCACGGTACATTAGCAAAACATTGTCAGGATGCAGGGTAAATATAATGAACATGAAGTTCTTGTTTTTCGAGAACAATATTGTGGATTCGTAATCTAACCTCTTGACACTTCTTATTTGATAGACTCCCTAGTGTAGTTCTAATGTTCGATCAGTGAGTTTTATTCACTACCCTGGTAGGCTTATTGTAGGGTACACAGGTTGTATGCTCTTAAGCAAGGAGTTTATACCCACAGTATTCATGGAAGACAAGATGAGGCCACATAGACAGCCTGGCTGTGCTGTTGAAGGTACCACCCAGAAGCCTGAATTCTGGTGATTGGGCTACATCAAAACCAATTATTTTAATGGTGTAATTTCCTTAGAAGATTTTTTATGGCAACAGATAGATATATGTACACACACAGCATACACATATATTTAATACTTTTTATTCTGGAAAATTTTAAACCTTAAATGTAGAGAGAATAATATAGTGAACTCATAAGTGTCCATCACCCAATTACTAATTACTAACTTATGGTGAATCTTATATTCCCACCATTATTTTGAAGCAAATTCCAAACATTGTAACATCTTAACTATAAGTATTTCTGTATATCTCTTTTTAAACATAACTACAGTACCATCATCATACCTAAAACAATGGACCAGAATTCCTTAATTGTATCAGAGATTCTTAAGCTGAAATCAGGAAATCTTTTTTTATTTTTTATTTTTTTGAGACAGAGTCTCACTCTGTTGCCTGGGCTAGAATGCCATGGCGTCAGCCTAGCTCACAGCAACCTCAAACTCCTGGGCTCAAGCGATCCTCCTGCCTCAGCCTCCCGAGTAGCTGGGACTACTGGCATGCGCCACCATGCCTGGCTAATTTTTTCTATGTATATTTTTAGTTGTCCAGTTAATTTCTGTCTATTTTTTTAGTAGAGACGGGGGTCTCACTCTTGGTCAGGCTGGTCTTGAACTCCTTACCTCGAGCTATCCTCCCACATTGGCCTCCCAGAGTGCTAGGATTACAGGCGTGAGTGACTTCGCCCAGCCGGAATCAGGAAATTTTTAAAACTCTGAGATTATATGCAAAATTTTGTGTCTTATGTATTTTTTCAGGACAGAGGTCAAAGCTTTAATTAGATTTTTTGAGGTGACCTGTCATTCAAAAGAGAGTTAAAACAAATTTAGATCTAGAAGGTCACAAACTAAAGGGAATTCCACTTTTCTTGGTAAGGAAAATTACATAGTGGTTCTGTTCCATACTTTGGCAAAAAAGGAAATTAGAGAAAAAGCAAATTCCCAATTAGAGAAAGATTAAAATTTTTCTCTTCTTCCTCCCATTTGCCAACGCTTCTTTGCATTATTTTGTATTATGTATTTGCAAGGATGTACAAACTCCCATGTTTGCTCTCCAAAAATTTGAATTTTTTAATTTATATTTTTTAAACTATGAAACTACTCAATAAAATAAGCACTGTAAAATTATTAAAAATGACTTTTTGAAATTAAAATGTCTGAGACAGCTGTATAGAGAAAATAGATTGAGAAAAATACCTTGTTTTGGGTAAAATAACATGAGAATAGGTTTTATTTAAAATATATCCTTTTTCAGGGATTAAGGGAAAACATTTATAGATTTTGTATATCCTGCTCTTTACTATTCAGAAATTGAATTTAGTACTAATTCATCAAAACAAAAATTGCGCTCATAAAATGGAGGATAAAACTTAACAAAGCCATAATTCTTTATAAATACTTGCTTAAAAGAAATATTCTATAAACTGTGGAAAGAAGAAAGTGTACCATAAAAAGATCTCTTGCTATTAATATTAGAATATTTGCATTTCCTTAGTTCAGGTAGTATTCTGGGGGTAGTATGAGATTCCAAAGTTTGCTTTTTGAGTTTCTGATAGTGAGTTGTGAGAGTTCTAATAATGAGGAATTCAAGGAGAATTTATCCAAGTCTGTCCTATCATATCCTATTCCATCTACCCTGTGCTTCAATAAGAGATCCAATAGTGAGGGAAACTTGTACTTTCTTTAATTACATTTAGAGTAAATTCTCATTTTTGGTGTATATACTGCAAATTTCTAAGTTTTTTTATGTGAATATATTCTGTAGGCAAGTAGTTTAAATTTTTAAAAACATTATGTTCTACCTTGTCCCATAAAAGATTTGAAATGGCATTAGAGAAACACATATAATAACAATCTAATATAATTTAAAAATTACTAAGTTAGGATTTAGAAGTATATTAATCAGACTGGAGAGTTAGTGCAATGTTTTGTGGAGGCGGGCTACGTGGTGGATTGTAGCATCCAAATTTAGGCTTTACAGTCTTGGCATGTTTTGAAAGTTGCCAGGTGAATTTAGTCTTGAAGTTGATGAAGGATAGGGAATGGGAAAGGGATGGTACATGAGGAGGAAGAGAACAAAATAGTGTTCAAAATATGTAGCTTTTTGGTGTCTCACTAGATCTTTCCATAAGTTCTAGATTATCAAGAATAGTTGTCAGACTTTTTAGCTGCAGAATCGTTTTCTTCAGAAAAACTCTTTTCCAGAAGCCCAGTATGTAAAACAGATTTAAGTGCAGTTGCCTTCATTTAAAGAGATGTCGTGGCCTGGAGTTGGATAGCAAAAGGTTTGAGACAAATGAATTGGTGCGTCACAGGTATTGTCTTCTAGTCACTACAGGACAGAATATAGATGTGAGAAGTTTCACAATTCATTTTGGATATTATCACTAATTTTCTTCTTTAACTATTAACCTCTGTGGTTTGTTCATTGGCAAAATATGGCACTGCTTCTGCCCTACCATGTGGATTGATATTAAATAAATTCATTTAGTTGCACAAGCTTATCTGTAGTAGGCAATGGCTTTCTTAAGCATGCGATTTATTTTGTAAGAACTTCATAGAAGAAAAGGATTTAATGACTTTTTGCTTCTCCTTGATATTGATAGCCATCTCTAATTTTCTTGGAGGTCCTTAAATTTTTATGATGAATATAAATGATTTGTTGTTTAAGTCTTTGAAAATTTTGTTCATTTTCTTCTTTTTTTTTTTTTTAATTTCAGAATACTTACCAGTGCAGATGTGTTTGACCTAGACTGGGATATGCCCTTTTGAGAATAATTTTGAGTAAAAGGAGAAATAGAATTCTGTGTGTCTCCTAAGTATTAGTTTGTGTATTGTTTTATAGTATTCTTTTGAGATTTTAAAAGCCATCTGCTGTATAAGAGAGTTGAAATTATCAAATGAATGCAGTGTGAAGTTTAAATGCAGAAAAAAAAATACAGAAATGAATAGACGGTAAAAAAAGAGCTGTGCTGTCATTAACTATATTATCAAAAACAAACATTCCTTAGTGAGATAATATATACAGTCATGCTTTGAAAGCTTAAGGTGCTACTAGTTAAATATTATCAGTATTAATGGAATAACTTGAACAAAAAAAGTCTCACCTAAAAAAGTCAGATGTCTGTTTAGAGCAGTCGGGTAACTTCTTCATGTGATTTAGGTAGTAGATACTCTATGTAGACTTTTGTGATGTTTTGGTTGCTTTTTTTGCTTTATTCTCAGAAGTGCTTTTGAGTATAATATGAGTAATTTTGATTATTTTATCTTCAGAATGTAAAATTGTGTTCTAAAAATGATTAAAGAAAATCACAGTCTGATTCCAAAAGTTCTTATAGGTTGAAATGTTTTCCTAGGTTTTTATTAGCCATTGTCATATCCCCTTGTGTTTTGGTGGTGGTGTCTTGAGTTTCTTGATTAAAGGTTTAACAGTGCTATTTTTCATGAGCTCTTTTTAAAAAAATTTCATGTCTTCTATATTTAAAATTGAAGTTGCCTTTAGCAAAATTGAGGTCACTGACACATTATTTTTTTAGAGTACTAACCTAATTTTTTTGGAACCTTTTCCTCTGGCTAGAACTTCTTGTATGATTTGTTAATTTAAAAGAAAGATATATATCTGTTTCTGTTGATTTTATTTTCGTAGCTGGAATGAATGGCTAAAACTGCCTGTGAAATACCCTGACCTGCCCAGGAATGCCCAAGTGGCCCTGACCATATGGGATGTATATGGACCAGGAAAAGCAGTGCCTGTAGGAGGAACTACGGTTTCACTCTTTGGAAAATATGGGTAAGCATTCTATTTGTCTCATCTGTAGGAGTGTTGTAGCTTTCTGGCCCATTTATTTTCTGGAGGGCTTTAATAGTTTATACCCAGTCTGGTTTTCCAGTGAAAACAAGTTAAGTACATATGATCTGGTCATTCCTGAGACTGAATTTCGCATATATTTCCCACAGGACATGCAGATAGATTAATTAAAGAAACACAATTTATATTACTCTGGCGTTAGTGATTCATAATATGATTTCTGTTAGAAAATAGAAGTCATTGGGAACTAGAACCTTGCCTTTACAGAAAAAAAGACTGTAACTTTTGTTATAGGGTTCTGCTTTGTCATAATAGTGACAGAAAGGATGATAAGTAGGATTGAAAAGCATTAATTTGCTAATGATAGTAATTTTAATAGAAAAGTTAATTCAGGTTTTTAAAAATTTACAGATAATAGAAATTTATTGTAAGAAAAAAAAAAATTCCATAGTCCTGAAGGGTATTTTCTCTCTATCCCTTTTCTCCTGGGACAGAGAGATCATTCTGTCTTTAGAGAATTGGTGACATTCTATTACTCTTTCTACATTTATTCATTGAATTTTTCCCTAAAGAACTTGGTCCTTTATCAAATATTTAGTTACTCTGGTATATAGTTATATAGGAAAGGCAGATAAATGTTTAACTTTCTTTCCTCTTTATGAATTTTAAGAATAATTAGTTTGTGCCCTAGTAAGTTGCAAAGGTGATGATTGATGGCATTTTTGTTTTTAAGTTTCATCATGAACTTTTGGACTTAACCATTTTTGATATGTTTTAGTACATTGCTGTCTTTATTTTTTATAATGCTCTAAAAATTCCGTTTTGGTCAGTAGGAGCCCCATGTCCTTTTGGCAGTACTCTAGTAGTAATTGGTAGCTTCTTTGCTTTCTGGTAGGCAAGCTACTCCAGGTTTGTTGAGGAATTTTCTGCTTCAGACCAGGAATCTCTGAAAGAAGTTCTGGTTCCTTGTAGTGGAAAATGTAATAGACCTTAATCTGTCTGGACATTATCAGATGTCTTAATTTTTACTTATTTTACAGTTGAAAATGTTATTTAATTTGTACATTATTGTATGAACGAGAAGGGTCATATTTTGATGTTTATTGACTATTTGTGTTTGTTTCTATGTATTGCTTTTTGATATCCTTTGCCCTTTTTTTTAAATTGAGATAAAATCCACATACCATAAATTCTTTGCCATTTTTTAAATTGTCATTTCTTATTGATATGTAAAGAATCTTTGTAGATGAATAAAATTAGCTCTGTGTATTATGCTACAAATATTGCTTTTCCTGTTTGGCTTATTCTTTTAGTATATATTTGTTTATTTGCTGCTATTCATGGATCTTAAATTGTTATGTTGAATTGATCAGTTTTTATTTTTGGAGGGCTGTGAATTTAATGTTTTAGAAAATTCTTTCCCGTTTAAGATTATTATTTAATTTTTTTTTGGTAGAGGTGGGGTCTCTCCATGTTGCCCAGGCTGGTCCTGGCCTCAAGTGATCCCCCTGCCTTAGCCTCCCAAAGTGCTGGGGTTACAGGCATGAACCACCCTTCCTGGCCAAGATTAATTTTTTTAAAAAAGGCTTTTTTCTGTAATACTTTTATTCCTTTACATTTAAATCTTTGATTACCTAAAATTATTTTTGTGAAAGGAATGATGTATTGAGAATCTGCTTTTTAAAAACAAAAACAAGAGAATTGTATTTGTCCCAGTGCTATTTATTAAATAAGCCATCTTATCCAACTGTTGTAAAACAGCATCTTTTATATACTCAATTCATTGTGTACTGAAGTCAAACAGAGGCAATATAGTATATACAGTCCTGTGGTGGTTAGGAAAGCAAGTTGTAGAAGTAAATTATCTGGCTTCAAATCCTGGCTGTGCTTAATATCTATGTATCCTTGGGCAAGTTGTTTAACCTTATGCCTCAGTTTCTTCATCTGTAAAATGAAACAATGATAAGTATCTATCTTATAGAGTAGTTTGTGATGATTAAATTACTATATACATTTAATGAGCCTAATATATATTATATATAAATATTACATATCAGATAATATATTTATGTATTTAATAAATGTTATAATAAGCTCAATAAATATTAGCTCTCATTATTTCTGGACTATTCTGTCAGTTTTGAATACTATAATAAAATGTTTTAATATCAGGTAGTGATAAGCCTCATAATATTTCCAGGTTTGTTTCATCAAAATAATTTTATTTGCTCAATTTTTTAAAAAACTCATTGTTATTTGTTAGGAAATCTTACTGAATTCTATATGTTAATTACAGAGAGAATTGACACAAATTTTTCTCCAGGAATAGAGTGTGTCAGAAAGGCTTCTGAATTTATGAATAAAATCTAGATGTAATCCTATTTAGAATACTTGATTGCTAACTAATGTATAGATATTTTAATGTAGCTATTAAGGAGATATTTATTATTGAAATCCATACAGGAAAAGTAATTTAGACATAGTCTGAAACATTGTAACTTTCAGTTTTTAAATATACTTTTTGATGAATTAGCATGTTATATCAGAATGGACATATTGCTAAATCAGTATTGTTCTTTTTCCAGAGTGTTTGCTCCATATTTTTCTTTACTAGGGAGGGGTTTGCTTGCAACAGAGTTAACAAAAAAAAAAAGTACAACAGTTTATTACTCTTTAGTGGCTAAATGTGGAATGTTTAGTGGAAACAGCCAGACAGACCTCTTGGTTTTTCCTTTGGAGTTCTGCCCAGATGGTCTGGAATATCAGCTGACGGTTCCATCATAAAAACACCTTTGTCAGCACTCGTGGGTCTAACTTCAGGAAATTTTCTGACTGTAGGTGTGGGACAATTGAAATTTCCACAAGAAGTACAGTGTAAATGACCTGCCTAAATCCAAGTAAACTCTTTCTCAGACTGACGTTTGACAGTTAATTTTTAAGTACTGCATTAAATCAGTCGTAATCAACCTGTCTATAAGAATCATCTGGGAAGCTTACAAGAAAAGGGTCTGAGGTTCTCACTAATTCAGTAAGTCTGTGGTGGGGCCCAAGAATCAGCATTTTACATAAGCATCCTGAGTGATTCTGTGAGAGGTAGCCTATGGACCACATATTAAGAAACACTACATTACCCTTTGTCATAGTAGTCTATTTATGTGACCTAAGCATGCAGTTCTTTTCATGCATTCTTCTTCCTTTATTCCTTCCCTTGATACCCACTTTATTTGTAATTCTACGTAGATACCAGTAAAAGGAAAATTCTTTTACCTCTCCAAACCAAGTTGGAAATGTGCCTGGAAGACAAATCAGTAGTACTTGTTCTACTTTAAAAAGTAATTAAGCCCCAAGGATTTCCATAAAGGTAGAAGTAGCGATAAGTCGATGGTAACTTCAATGTACTTTCTGGCATTAACTGAAATAAGACTTTGAATCTTGGAAAATCATCTGTTTTCTCTTAACTCTAACTGGAAAATAGTTCATGCTAGTCCTGCATGCCCTGAACACATCAGATGTCAGCTATAAATGAAATGTGTTAGAAAGCGGCACTGATTCTGTGAAATTATCTCACTTAGAGCAGGGTTTCTCAAACTTGAGTGATTTGCTCCCAACTTTCAGAATTCCAGCCATATTTCTGTACTAAGTATACTCTTATTTTTATTTAACCAAGCTCATTTTTTTTTACTTACATTTATTTTAAAAGAAAAACTTGATATCCCTGCTGTACATGGAACACAAGTATTATTTAACATTGGTAGGTAATAGTAAAACTAAATACAATGAAAACAATTATGCTATTAAATTTTTGGAAATTGAAGCCAAAAAAAATCCCTAATGAAATACAAATTATATGAAATCTATTTGATTTGCAAAGTATGCATACAATACCTGCAAAAAAGGGTCATTCTTTAATTAGAATGGTTTTGTTTGCGCATAGTCAGATGTAAGGAAATACCCAGCTCACTGTGAATTTAAGGTGAAGATAAGGTTTTACGTCAACATTTTCTGAACCAGTACAACTCCTGTGTGGCTGTAGATTTTAATATAGGTCTGTGGATGCTTTGAACAGTAGGGAAGGAGTGCAAAAAAGCTAGATCACCAATTCCTATTCTCCCTAGACTGGCAATTGTACTGACCTGCACCGCAGAAGAAGGAACTCTAAGAAACCGTATGAAGTTAGAACAACACCTTTTTCTCTCTCTGTCCTTGAGTCTTGCCCTGAGGGTGAGCTGGGTTGCAGTGGAGAAAAGTCAGGCATTATCTAGTCAGCTATAGGACTCCTTGTTCTGCTTTGGATTGTGGAAGATGATCTTCAGGATGTTCCAGGTGCTGTAACAGAATGCAAACAGCCATTTATGCTGCTGGGTCAGGGCTGCATGGTGCTGTCATCCAGGGAAACAAAGCAATGGGAGTCTACTGGGTGGTCTCAACAGGAAGCTTGTGCAAATCTTCCACCTATCATCAAAAATCATGTCATGTGCCACCACTGTTCTGATAACTTAGAGAAACACTCCCTTAGAGCATAGTTTCCTCAAATATTATTTATACAATGAGATAACACCAATTACCCCTCACCTTTTTCCCCAAAGGGTTCTGGTATGCACTTAGTAGCTTTTAGAAGTGGTCCTCAAAGCACCTAATGTTGTAGTATTGGTGATCTTCTGCCTACCAGCTCTTGCTATTTTCTAGTATCTGTTGTGTGTACTTGAGCCAGTGTGAAGCAGAATTTCTTGGAGAGTAGTCTAATTAATAATTGAATGACTGATCTGCTAGGATAAGGGTAACCTAATTAATAATTGAATGATCTGTTAAGATAAGGCTAGAATAACTTATTGTCCTTAATTTGAAGGTTTAACTTGGGAGACTTCTAAGTAGTTAAAGAATGGATTGATCATCAGGTTGAATTGGCAAAGAACCATAGGCAAGTTGCAGATTTCTCTTGCGGTTGTTTTTCTGAACGTGAATTCTGGAGTCAAGGCACTTGCCGCTGTAGTGCCTTGCCTTGTACTGCCGCAAGCTGGAGCATCAACAACGGCAGCTGTTGATGGGGCCTCTGCTAGAGTCTGAAGGAGATCCTGCTGTGTTGTTTCTTCTGTCTTGCCTGTTTGGCTTAATTTCCCAAGTGGACACAATGCTCTGAGCATCTTCTGGCTTGCCACCTGGAGGCTGTGTAACTCTCTGCAGTGTTCCATTAGTGTCAAAAGAAAGTAATATGTTCACTTGATCATTTGAGTTACTTGGCATCACCCCTACGCTCCATGTCCCCTATCCTTAAATCTCTTCTCCAGATCCATCCCAAGGAACCTAAATCATTTAGTAAACTGACTTCTTGCCAAATGTGTTTATTTTTGATTCAGTTAAGTTCAGCTAGCCATAGTATTCACTTGGGGAAGGGAAGGTGCAAAGAAGGAAGGGAAGCCTTCTGCTATTTCGGAAGTTAACATTTAAGGATATTTATTTAAAGTGGTATTATCATCTCACTGTACCCAGTTCCTTAGAGTCTGCTCTAAGCAGGTCTGCTTGGTGTTGAATCTATATCTCAGTTGAAAGGGAAAGAAAATTAACTTTACAAAAAGCATGTGTATGTGTGTGTGGTTTTTTTTAATGCAACTTTTTGTTTTGATGTTTAACATGGCAAATAAATGTTGAGGATTTTGATTCTTCACAACCAGTTAGTGCATTTTGTATTGAGCCTGTAAGGTAAGCTTTTATAAATATGGTTACTGGAATCGCCTGTTTTATTGCCAACTTTAGAGACCTTATAACAGATATGGTCTCTAATCTTCTTGTGCTCATGAGCTTGTAGCTATTCTTTATAGTTCCCAATGTACATGTTTATGGCATTATTACTTATATACATTATATAATGTTCAGTGAAAATCATCTTTATTACCTCAGGAAAATCTGTGAAGACATTTTCCATTAGCCAAACATTATAAGAACAGTTTAAAAAGTTTATATAACCCTTTTATAGTTAGACAATTTTTTAAAGATTAAAAAAGTATTAGCATACCCAAACATGTATCTTATTTTTTTGAAATATAATTAAATACAAAAGTGTACAAAATACTTTAGACTTGCCTACTTACCTATGCACACTTCTAGTTTTTTCCTTTCCATAGCAGTTGATAACTTGCTCTTTCAGCTTTGGAGCAGATACTATTTGAGTAGACGTCATATTTGGAAGTCCTTGTTCAAAAACACTTAAAAAAGAAAACACATTAACAGAAGACCGTCTTTAACCCCCCATAAAAAACAAACTGAGAAACTTGACAGTGGCATAATTAAAACACATAGTTGTCTAAAACTCTTTGAGTTTGTTTAGTCTTTAGATCTTCTTGGTAGCTTTTTGAAGGAAGCATGACAGTTCAAAGGTCATATATTCTTTCACTCTGAAGCAGGATAACCAAGCTTAGAGTGAATTCTGACTATATGCTAAATTTCTGATTTGTAGCATGGGAAATTTTTTATATATGAACCCACTATTGTATGCACTTTTAGAAAATTCCTTTTATGGAAAAGAAGACAGAAGAAAAATCAACCTGTACAGCAAAAAAGCTATAAAAGCTAACATTTATTGAATACTTACAATATGGCAGTCACGTTTTAAGTACTTTTGACTTGTTCTGATTTATTTATTTAATTATTCCAGTAACCTTGTGAGATACAGGTACTCTTTATAATCTCATTTTATAAAAGAGGAAACTGAGGTACAGAGAGGTTGAATGACTTACCCAGTGTTATCTAGGTAACAGCACAGCTGGAATTCAAACCCAGGCAGTTTGACTTTACAATCGACTATGCTGAATTGTCACTTAAAGAAAATAGTTATATAATTATTTTAAATTTTGATTTCAGTCATTGTAAAGATGACATTCTTCCATTGGATGAGAATTTGATCTCTGTTATTTATAGGATCTCCACCAAAGTGGTGAAGAGTGTGTGCTCATTACTGATCCATCTCTCCTTTACTCTACCTGTAGAATTCTTTGCAGTAGTTCTGACTGCTTGGAGGAGGAAAGAATGGCATGTGAAAAACAGTGACATGGATTTTAGTTGCTTGGTTAATTGCTTTACATCCCACTGAGGGCTTAAAGCTTGGCAATAGAGACATGCATTTCCTTGTGTAGAATTCTCTTTATTTTTAGGAATCTAAAATTTCCTATAATGAACTGTATTAATTTACTTCTGCTCTGAACATTCTCTTTTTCTCTAGCATGTTTCGCCAAGGGATGCATGACTTGAAAGTCTGGCCTAATGTAGAAGCAGATGGATCAGAACCCACAAAAACTCCTGGCAGAACAAGCAGCACTCTCTCAGAAGATCAGATGAGCCGCCTTGCCAAGGTATAAAGGAGATGTTTGGAACAGGTGGAAAGCTCTGAATGATGTCTATTGTAGTATACCATGACATTATGAATTCTGTCAGATTTTTTTTTTTAAATTTAAATTTAACTTTTTCATAACAGTTTTATTGGATATAACTCATGCCATAAAATTCACCCTTGGAGAGCGTACAATCTAATGGTTTAGTAAATTCACAAAGTTGTGTAATATCAGCACTATATAATTTTAGAACATTTTCATCAGCCCTATTGAAACCATGTACCCATTAGCAGTCCTTTTCCATTTCCTCCTCCACCCAGTTCCTGGCAACTACTAATCTACTTTCTGTCTCTATGGATTTGCATATTCTGGACATTTCATATAAATGGAATCATACAGTATATGGCCTTCTATGTCTGAAAATCTGCCAGATTTGAAAATGTGAAGGACTTGCAGATATTTTCAAGATGATCACCTACTTTGACTGGTGACATAGCATTAAAGAGATTCTTAGGTTTGGAAGTGAAGATTCCTTCTACAATTAACTAGTCTAAATTTCTTTCACCCTCCTTTTTATAAGCAGACTGGGTTATTATTTTTTCTTTCACAACTATTTTAATCAAGTGTTTTCACTTAGAAGTACAAAAACTAAGCTCAATTCTATGGTTAAATTGTAGCACTGTCACTTTGTGCATCTCCTTCCACATAGCATTGAGTTAGATACTATTTAAAGATCCTTTTATAATTCTTACGTTAAGAGACTTTTCTTTTAATTCTTACCTGTTTTTTTCCTTTCCAATCTTATTAGTTTGAAGGATTCCTTTCATGTCTGGAGAAAGTTTTGATGCCAAGCATTTAACAGCTTGTTTCCTTTACCTACATATGGAAGAATTCCTAATTATAAAGAATAAGTGCTAACATTGTCTAGGCTTTGTGCTGCAACATAAAAGTTTTGTCAAGTTCATTCTTTCTTTTTATATTACTCCTTTAAGGAAAAATGGTGTCTTAGGTAGCTAATAAGCATATTAACCAATATATTAATAAATAAAATTTAATATTCAGTTCATCTACTCATTCTGGGATTTTGTTTTCATTCTTACATAGGATGTAGGAAAGTTCTCGAGCTTTTCATATGTCTGCCTTCTCTTTAAGAGTTTATCTTGGCCGGGCGCGGTGGCTCACGCCTGTAATCCTAGCACTCTGGGAGGCCGAGGTGGGCGGATCCTTTGAGCTCAAGAGTTCGAGACCAGCCTGAGCAAGAGCGAGACCCCATCTCTACTAAAAATAGAAAGAAATTATATGGACAGCTAAAAATATATATAGAAAAAATTAGCCGGGCATGGTGGCACATGCCTGTAGTCCCAGCTACTCGGGAGGCTGAGACAGGAGGATCCCTTGAGCTCAGGAGTTTGAGGTTGCTGTGAGCTAGGCAGACGCCACGGCACTCACTCTAGCCTGGGCAACAGAGTGAGACTCTGTCTCAAAAAAAAAAAAAAAAAAAAAAAAAAGAGTTTATCTTTTTAAACTACTCTCTGTGACTTTTATACACCTTGAATAGTTAATAGAAATTTTATTAGAATCAGCTCATTTATAGCCTGTGAGTCCCTATAATATGAAAAAGGTTAAATGTCAACTGCAAGAGGAGTGTAGCATATATTGAAGAAGCAAAAGCTTTTACATTGCCTTTTAAGAGCAGCATATTGTAGATGAAATTCTAAATTTGAGGGGGAATGGACAGAACCAAGAGATATAAAGCTGTATGGTTGCATAATTTATCTACTTTGTTTCTCTATTAATTAGGCTTCTGTTCACGTTTCTAATTTTTTACCCTAATTATTTTTGATGGAAGGTTTAAAAATAATTTTATAATAGCTATGATATTTTTCAGATATCAGTTCATGTAATATAATTATTGGAATTTGTTCGAGTTGGACTTCTGGCTTTTTAATGTAGCACAATCTTATGGTATATATTTCTCATTTTAATCTTTTGAATTTTATAGTAGAAAAAAAGACATGACTTGATAATGATCAACTTTTTTTATGATTGAAACAGTAACTTCTTAAGAGTTGTATGGGTTCATATTTATTCATTTAAAAATCCATGTACATTAGCAACTCTAGAAATGATGACTAAGCAAATGCAGAACTAAATGAGGTGTTGGAAAGAAGCCTTCTTAATGTTTTTGTTAATTGGTAACAATCATCATCAACAGTCTAAATTCCTTATAAAAGCGTATGGCAAGTGGGTCCTACTTTTTTAAGAGATAGTTATTAAAATTTATGTGCTGTCTGCATTGCTCAGAATGGTTAGCAGTTTTCAGATGTCTTATAAATCTTTAAAATGGGGATAAAAATTAATTAGAATAAGCATCTACAGTCCTTCTGAGAGTAATTAGAGCCGAGCTCTTTTACACATTCTTTTACCCCTAACAGAATTGTACTTTTAACTTTTTAATGTAGTATATACTTCAGAGCTTGCTATGCTGTGACAGCTTGTGTTAGTGTTAACTTATGTTCACCAAAGATTGAATAGAAACCGGGAATGACTTTTTTTAAGGGGAAAAAATTGCATCCTGTTCATAGCATTGTTAAAGAATTGCTCCTCTTTGAAGGAAGCTCTTTCTATTTCTTGGCACTTTGGGCTAATGCTATATTCCATTCTCGATACAGCATTTGGTTGTGCTGTTTGAGGTTTCAATACTGTTATATCCCTGCTGCTATTGAAGAAATATGTGTTTTAAAAATGATGTCCTGGGTTTGACAAAATTGGAATCTTGGGCACTTGGAAGCACCTTACAGTGGGAAGAGCACTGTACCGTTATTCAGAGTTTTGACCATCCTTCTAACTTGGGGAAATTAATTTTGAGCCTGTAAATTCAGAAGTTTAGAATGGATGATTTCTAAGTTCTCATGCAGCTCTTCATATTCTGATTCTAAAAGTACTGACATAGCAAGTAATTGAGATTATTTATCTACCTGGATTTCATAGTTATCACCTTAGTAGAGAATAAAGTTGTGGTTATCAATTTGCAGTTGTGAATGTGTTGTGTTCAAGTCATTTCATTTTTTCTGCAATGTGTATGCCTAGAGTAAAGCATTAGACAGGGCTTGCCTGATGTGAATAATGGGGCTGTGTGCTTAGATTTTGTTGTTGTTTGACTAGTACTTGTTTCTTAAGTGTTTAAGACAAACTTTCTGAAAAACAACTTTTTCCTTACCGAAAGCATGATCCATCTGCCTTGCCTTATACCAGAGAAAATATACTTTGATACTTGTTATGGGTCTTAACTTGTTAATTTACCAGAGAGAGTATACTTTGATACTTACATTCTTAATTTAAAATTATACTTAAATTACTTTACAATTTTAAGAACAAGATAGTGCCTGCACTCGACTAGTGTGTGCCTGCTCACTCACACGCTCACACTCTCTCTTTCTCTCTCATTTTTCTGGTTACACATTATAAAAAGTTCAGTTAGATTGTCACCCTCACAAAACATTTTGAGATTGTCTTATGTGTAAAAAACTTCTAAAAACTGGGACAGGATTTGTATGCTCCCTATTTCCATTTTCATACAAAAGGTATAGAGATTGTAGATGTAATGCCTATATTTCTCACAGTACCATTTTAAGAAAAGAAATCAGTATTCGAATAGGTGAGGTTTTAAGTAGTTAGAACTGAGTGGTTTATTTCTTGTTGCACTTTGTTTGATTTTTTAAGCCAATGGATTTATTATGATTGTTTCTAATTGTTGAGAAGACAGTTGGCTTAAGAGTAAAAAGTTGTACATAAATTTTAATATAATAGCAAAGCATGGTTACAATGCATCGTACCCATAAGCCTAAATAAGTAGCGTAGTGACAGTTTGTAAGCTGCAATGTAAGACAGTTGATTCGGTTACAGAACTGCTTCAGTCTTGGTTGCCTAGGGATACTGAGACAAGAGGACTGTGAAATGAAGATTACTCTTTGAACTGTGAAAAGATGGTGTTAGATAATTATTAAGCAAAAAACCTCAGCTCCAAGCTGGACTTAATACTCTTATTCTGATTTATGGCTCAACTATGAAAGTTGAATTCTAACTACAACATGAATAACCGAAGTTTAAAAGCCTGCTATGTTTGACAATTTTTGAAAGCCAAATCCTTTCAGAATGAACTTTAGTAGAATTAACCTATTTAATGATTTTATATCATTTTGTGAACATGCCTAGTTTTCCTTTGAGGCAAAATGAGTATGAGAAAAGGAAACAACTGTTTTTCTCAGTTCGGGTCTTATTTTTTATAACTTGGATTTCTTAGACTTCTAATAGGGAGAAATGGAATGCATTAAAGCATACTATTTCCTACCCCACATCTTCCTTATTTTCTCATCTTTCCCATCTCTAAATTTCTCTAGTTAATAAAGTTTATTTCCATTTGAATTGATTTGTGAAAATAATAAGAGACTAAACTTCTGGGGCATTTATTAAACTTTCATTGTCCATGACCCAGCCTTTTAATGGTTGTGGGCCTTCCTTGAGCAAATTTACTCATTGTTCCCATCTGCTCTGTCTTTCAGCTTGTCATATAATAGGAGTTTTATGACTAGAATACATATCCACCTGGGGTTTTGGATGTGACTACCAAGCTTTAGTGTTTGATTTATATTTGAATCCATGTCTTTAGACATGAAAGGTTAGTGCAAAAGCATGCTTCTCCACTGTCTCCGTTTCATTTTAGCAGCTCTGCTTGATGCCTTTGGAATGTGCTTTAGTTTCTGTCAATTTGATTAAGAGGAGGCAAAGAGAAAGTAATGACTATATGAAAAATGCTTTGTGGTCTGCGTGACACAGATAGGTTTGGGAATGTTGAGTAGAGTGTACAGGTGAGCACTGCCGCAGTGAAGAAGTGGTAGTGTGGTGGTGTTTCAGGCTGAACCTCAGCGTGCCTGTGTGGGTTCATTGTGGGTCCAACGTCCAGACCTCAGGTTTATTGCAATAGGAATTAGATTTTTTAGTTTGTCTTGGAATAGTTTCTTGAGATTAGGTTCATGCCAACCACTTCAAAGAGTTATTTATAATCTAGAGCTGCAATGGTTAATATGATAGCTAAAAATTACATTTAAATTTAGGTTAATTAGACTGGGTACAGTGGCTCACACCTGTAAATCTGGCACTTTGGGAGGCCAAGGTAGGACGATATCTTGAGACCAGGAGTTCAAGCCCAGCCTGAGCAAGAGCGAGACCCATCTCTACAAAAAAAAGAAAAAGAAAAATTAGCTGGGCATGATGGTGCACACCTGTAGTCCCAGCTACTTGGGAAGTTGAGCCAGGAACATCACTTGAGCCTGTGAGTTGGAGGTTGCAGTGAGCTATATTCATGCTGCTGCACTGAAGCCTGGGCAACAGAGTGAGACCCTGTCTCAAAAAATAAACAAATAAAAACAAATAAATTTAGGTCAATTAAAATTAAATAAAATTAAAAATTGAGTTACTCTTTCGCCATAACCACATTTTAAGTGCTCAAAATCCCCGTGTAGCTAGAGGCTATCTATTGGACAGTGCAGATATGGAATATTTTTGTTATTGCCAAAAGTTCTCCTGGACAGTACTGATCAGAGTGCCAGTTTACTCACTTGTAATGGGTGAGTACATCTTTCTGGTAAGCATATTACTTGTGTCTGCTATGCAGGGCACCATTTTTCAAGGTACCTTAGAAATTAAATTAGTCTTCATGAGATTGTTGATTTCTTAGTGAGCCATGAAGCAGTTAGAAAGTTTTATGAGGTATTTCTCTCAGTTTGGAGAAATCTAAAAAGGACTTTCTCTCTTTATAGCTTCAGTATTACTTGAATGTGCTGGTTACACTACATCTTTTGAATAAGCATTGAGAAATTATCATGATCACAAAATAATTCTTTAAAATTGAGATTAAGATATTTTCTAACATGACATATTTAATTTTCTGAAGTGGGATTGAAGTTTATTTTAAATTATTTTATAGCACTCTTTGACCCACTGAAATCAAGAAAATATTTTGCGTTGGTACATTGCATAAAATGGGTACTTGTCTCGAGGCATTGCTTAGTGGACCTTCCTGAGATTTTAGTTTTATGTATGTGGACAAGTCCTCTTTATCCCCACCAAAATCACTTGGCAGGTCAAAGTCATGCTTTAAATGTTGGAGACCAAAAAAATATATTACTAAGTGTCTGATGTCGTTATTAGTGCCATTATGACTAATAATTATTTTTATAATCACCTTGTATATATAAAGTGCTTTAATATCAACGAAACTTTTAGCATAGATTGCAAACTAAAATGGAAAAGGGATTAAGATCATGACTTTGGAGACATTTTTCGTTCAAGTTCCAGTTGTGTTTCTTGTTTGGCTATGATCTTGAACTAGCTGAAATCCTTATATGTAAAATAGAAATAGTAGTTATTTCTACTTTTGGGGATTATTATAAAGACTAAATGTAAGCGATTAAATATTTAGCATACTGCCCAGCAAGCAAATACTGAGCACTAATAAATGTTAGCTGCTGTTATTACTTTATTTTATTTTTATTTGGTTCTGACAAGTGTAGGATCAGGACTTGTAACCTACATTGTTTCTAAACTCATGAAAAGATGGAAATTTAGAGAAGTTAAGTGATTTATTTATGGTTACAGGTTTGGTAAATTGCAGAACCAGGATCTTGTGTAAATCTCTTAACAAAGATAAGTGTCAGTGACACATGCTTAAGATTTAAGGATTGAGAAGAACTTGTTTGCATGAAGAATATATTGTTCTTATTCAGAAGATTAAAACTGTGAAGCTAGGAGAAGAGGGAGCTAGAATACGAAATAATGTATTCACTGCAGGTCCCCAGATACGGTATCAAAGGTGATATCTAATAACTCAGTAAATGGTGACCTGTCTGTGGTAAGCCCCCATTACATATGTGTGCTGTGAATGAGCTGGAGTTATGAATGATACTTATGGTTTCACTTGTTACCAATACGTTCATTAAAACCAATAAAAAACAGTCAATCTTAACATTTCTTTTCACCATAGTCAGTATAACCTCAAAGGACAAAGACCTAGGAGGAAAGGAAACATGATTGTGAAAAAGGTGTATATTGTTCAAAGAAACTATTAATAGGATAGGACCTGCAGGATACAAGCAATGTAAGAACCCCATGGTAAGTATATAAAAGACAAAACTAACTGATGCTATAAAATTGTGGAAACATTCTAGAGCTGTGGAGAGGAAGTAGCTGATATTTTATTCGTGTAATCATGAAAAATGGTGCAGCTAGAAAGTTAGTAGTGATTGTAATGAAGTTTCATTTATTCAGCTCAAACTTTTGTCAGAATACTGCCTTGATCACAGGATCATTTTTCAGAGACTGAGGGAAAAAGGACACTGCTTTTCTAGGCTAATTATAACAACTATGAAAGAACTGTTTGGTGAAAGGAAGTAATAGGAACTTTGGAAAAAACTGAAGATGTCACATTATACTTTGGGATTGCAATTATAGTCAAGGAGAGGAATAACAGTCCAAGTTAGAAATAAGTCAGTACGTACAAAGTTTGGAGAAAGGAAAGACATTCCATTGATTTGAGACTCTAAAGGGTAAGATAGACCCCCCAAAACCCAGTGATTCTCAAGGGGGTGATTTGGCCTGGACATGAGAAGGCTGTGGGTAGAATTGTCTAAAACTTGGAAGGAAAAATCCTTAAGGCTAAAAAAAAATTTTTTTTATATTTTTCCTTTTGTTTTGAATGGACTAAAAGCACATTGAAGAAGTAGGTCTATGGTAAACAACCCATTTGATTTTGAGTTTTGTCTTCTTTATCAGAGTGCTGTTCAGCCTAGGGGAGTTAGCCAAATAATTTAGTTAAGTGGTAACAAGCCCGAGATTGGTGAGAAGAGGTAGTAAAAAGGCATTCATTGTAGATTTATTCAGTTTCCCTAGTCCTGGCAAACTAAATGCCGGTGTTTTAAAATTATATATGTATGTATTTAAATTTTTATTTTTATTATAGAACAATTCAAACAGAAAAGTACACAGAAGTATGTAATACTCATCCATATTCACTATCAGGATTGAACATATGTTAACATTTTATCTTGTTTCACATCTTTCTAAAAAAGATAAAAAATATCACATAAAGATTGCCCTCATTCTTTCATTTTGTAATTTGCTTTTTTATTTTTTTAAACTTAATGCTGTTTTTTGATACTTTGTTGATCTAATATGGCTCACGTGCTTGCATTTAAACTGCTGCATGTTATTCGATTGTATGAGTAAATCCCAACAACTTCAAGTTTTTGGTGTTTTTAACCAATACGATGTTTGATAGAAACTGTAGTTTCTGGAACAGTGTTTAATAGAAATAGTAGTAGAGGCATCCTTTTTTTATTCCTTACTTTAATGAGAATGCTTTTTACATTTAACTATTTGGTAAGATGTTACCTATTCTTAGTATATTTCTTTCATCAGGTTAATAAAGTCTTATTTTACCAAAACTTTACATGATGAATGAATGATGAAACTTGCCAAAAACATTTTGGGGTTCTTTTGATCATGATTTTTCTCCTTTAATTTAACATGTAGATAAGAGTTCCCACAGTGGCACACACCTTTAGGCCCAGCTACTCTAGAGGTTGAGGCAGGAGGATTGCTTGAGTCCAGGAGTTCAAGTCCAGCCAGGGCAACACAGTGAGATCCTGTCTCTTAAAAAAAGTTAACATTGCAGGCCTAAGGCTGCTATCTTTAGAAAGGCCTGCTTGCAAATGTGGCCCTTGATTGGTTTCTGAGAACTGGGTTTCTGAAACAAGTCCTAACTGATACACGTTTTACTGTGCCTAGACTGTACCGTGTGATCTATGGTGAACACCTGCTTTCTTTCTGGGAGTCTAGAATTTTGGTAGTTGTGAGGCAGAGAATGCCTGTGTGACCAGCCCCCAGTAAAATCCCTAAGCTCTGAGTCTCCACTGGGCTTTCCAGGGCCACATTTTTCCTGTTAGAGAAATAGGGTGTATCTCTTCCCTGGTGAGGAGGAGTGAGCATAGAAAGCTTGTGTATAGATTTCTCCAGTCTCTACTTATGTCTTTTTCCTTTACTGACCCATCCAAATGTATATCCTTACTGTATCACTGTCATAAATCTTAGCTGTTGATTACAACTGCCTCTGAGTCCTACGAGTCCATCTGGTGAATCACTGAACCTGTGTGTGATCTTGGGGGGTCTCTGTAACAATAATTTGGTGGATTTACATTAATATTCTGTGTTCTTGGAGTAAGTCCTGTTTGGTAATTGTTTTATTTTTAATTGCTTAATATAATTTGCCAATTTCTCCTGAAATTTTGCATCTATATTTATAAGTCAAAATTGCCTATAATTTCCCTTGTTTTCATTGTCCTTCTCTAGTTTTGGTATCACGGTCATATTGGCTTCAGCAGGTTTTGTAGAATCAACTTATAAAACCACATGACTTTCAAAAGGGAAAATTCTTCTCTATTCAATATTAAGGCTTAGTGTATGGCTATGGTCATAATAACGACTTGTTCTTTTCTTCATGTTTTGATTCCTTGACTTATGTTTTATGTCTTTATTGTTTTATTTTGAGATACTTATTTCTAATTTTCTATATCTCATTTTCTGGTGGATATATTCTGTTGGTATGATGACCGACTAGCTTTTGTTGGATTATGATTTAAGATTATAAATTTATCTTTTGAAAGGTTTACCTTTCTAGATTTTTATACCTATTTTTCTGTTATTTTGCATCTTTAGCTGTTTGTTGTGGGAGGATTTTCAGTTTTTCTTAGTTTTCTGTGTTATTGAAACTGGAATCAAACCCAATGTTATTTGCTTATCTGCAGTTGATGTTAGAGGAACCTGGAGAATGGGAAGAGGTATATTGAAAGACTAAGATCAGCAAATGTTTGGGTTTTAGAATTGTGTTTTACGAGGTGATTTTTGTTATAAGTTTTACATCATTTCTTGTTACAAATCCTAGAATAGGTTATCAAATTGATGATTTATGTGGATTTTTAAATCTATACCCATGTAATGTTATTTTGTAGTTAGATTTTAGAGAAATGGGAAATATGAAAGTATGCAGGGAGGTGTTTTAAAAAATGAAGGAATTACCTTCTATTTTATACTTTTAAGATTGATAGAACTATCAAAACTATTGGAAGATTTAAATAGTAATGAGATACATTGTAGCTGGGGAGAAAGACTGCTAGTCAAGACCCTTGAGTTACAGATCTCAAAGTCAATTATTGCATAAGCAGTTATTTCTGTATTTTTGGATATATTTCATTGTTAAAATGTGGTCAGTTGAACTTCATTATATCTGCTAATTATAGGAATAATAACAATGCCATCGTTGTTGTTATATTTTTAGCTATTCTGAAAAGGAAATTAACCTCAGGGACTATTTTGTTTATAGGTTATAGCAAGTTAAGTATACTTTCCTTGGATTCTGAATACATTTCTGCCTTGAAGAAGTTGTATGAAATAATGTTTATGAATAAACTGGCATTCTGGATAAATTAATAGAATAAATTATTTAGAAGGGCCTATTGATAATCTTTTCCCCTTCTAATAATTATGTAATTTAATGTTTTCCCAGGATAACACTAAGTTTCTAAAGTTACTTTCTATTGATTCTGTATGTTAGAGCTTTTCTTGGGAAGTTGATATTCTTTGTAAGAAATATCTATACTTAGTTAAGTCTTCACTTAGGCACCTCACGTAAAGATTACCAACGTTTGTTACCTACAAATGAAAACACAGAATCCTGGCTATAAAATTTGGGTTGGGTGGAAGAGTCTCATATTTTATTTTTTTAAACGTTTTGTAAATGACAATAATAGACAACAAAATTATGATAACTGCTGAAATTATTCAAGGCTATCAAACTTATTCAGTGGCACCACCAACATCACCAAATATACCTCTTAGTTATGGGTTTTTGTATAAATTTGTAGTGTAGCTTATATAAATTGTTTATTTGATTTGATTCTGTGTTGCCATTCTTTTGTGTTATAACAGAAGGGTTTGGGAATACCTTGTAAATTTATTCCTAATGCTACATGGTACCATCCTTTTTATTAGTTACTTGGTTTGCTTACTGTTATCTAAGACTGTCAAAACTTTTAGATTTGTCTTGGAACCAATGGTAGCAAGTAGACTAAATTAGTTTTTGCCAGTGTAATATTAAGCCCTAAAAGAGTATTGATTTATGTTCTGTAAATCTATTGTCTGTCTTTACAGCTATAGTTTCTGCCAGAAAAATAGAAAGTAGCGTGCTTTTAAGACAAGATTTATCTCTGAGAAGTTTAACTAAATGAAACTTTTATGAGGCAAATACTACTCTTCCTGAATAATAAGATTTACATGTAAAGTTTGAAAGTAAAATTGAAGATTTGTGGCCAAGACTTCATTAATCAGGAAGATAGAAGAAACTCTGATGCTTGCTAAGAATTAAATACACAGGCATGTACATGCTGTTTAACACACATGCACATACTCCTAATTCCTTTTTAAATCTCAGTAGTTCAAATGAATTCTTATATACAACTGCATTTTGCCATAAGTTATAAATTACTGTATTTGATTTAAAATTCATATTGCCTTATGTTTTTTGAAGAATTACACTTTTTAATAATAGAAATTTATGAAAGAGCCATAGTGCATCATGCAGCTATATTAGCAGACCAATAATGATACTTTGTTCAAGAACTTATTCATTTAGCTCAGTTCTATTCTAGGCTCAGGGAGGCATGTGAGTTGAAAGAGAAAATTATGGCCCTTAACTTGAGGGAGTTCAGAGGAACAAGATATGAAGTAGTTGAAGAAATGCAATCTGTATGAGCATGCTGGAAAAAATATTCCTATATATGGTAGTACTAGACATTTTTATTGACCAGTATGGCTACAGATAGATGTTTCAAGAGAGAAATTTTAAACATTAACGTAGGTTCTATGAATTTGAAAATTTTGTCTCTCAAGTGACAGAGCAGATTTGTTTTATTTGTTTATTTTTAAGTGGCAGAGAAAAGTAGAAAAAAAATACAGCTTTGTCAATTTTTTTTCTTAGATTCCCTAGGAAAGCATATATGTGTCTGGCTTAAGCATCCTATCTATTATCTATTGTATAGCTTTTTTTTTTTTTTGCAAAGGCCCTTTGTCTTGCAACTCTCTCAAAGTTTCTTAAATAAGATTTGATACATAAAGCCTATAAATTTCCACTTATAAGACTTTTTATGAAGCACGTGTTGAAAAATAGTAACATCACCTAATTTATATGTGTCTTTAGTTTTAGTTGGATCTAGTTGAAAGGCCCTTGGAAGAAAGAGAGAGAACAATCATGTTTTAATGCTTTGTTCTCATTTAAGATGGTAAAGTTAGTTAAATTGATCAGACAGACTTTATTCTTTGAGTTTTTATGATGAAGTAAAATCACTTTATTTAGCATCGTCTTTATGAATACTAATCTTTAATGGTTTTATCAACAGATTTCTCGACAACTGTTTTTAAAATAACTTTAGCTTTTAAATAACTTTTGTTTTTTTCTTATTACAAAGATAATATACATCTTCTACAGTGGTAGAATATTGTTAAAGCATGAAGACGATTATGAAAATCACTCCTAATCCACACCCGAAGATAACTATCATTGATATTTTTATAAGCATATATATTATGTATGAATGTGTGTGCATTTATTTTTAAATTGGGATCATAATGTGTGTGTATGTTTAATTGAATCCTGCTTTTACACTTAATAGTATCTCAGAGTTGTTCCAGATCATTTAAGATATACGTCTATAACCTCATTTGTAAAGGCTGGAGAGGTTTGCATAGTGTGGATATACCATAATTCATTTCAGCAGTCTTTTGTGTTTGGATATTAAAAATGCTTGGAAACCTTTGCTGTTATAAAGCCACTGTCTACTTTAAATTTCCTATTGGTTTGAAATGAAAAGTGAGTATCTGATGGCCTAAAATCAGGATCAAAGTTTAGGGAATATCTTCAAATTCTTTCATTTCCTCAGTTAATATTCTGACTTATGTGCTTATTTTGTTTTCATAACTAGGTATTATCTTCCTTGAACAATCATACCATCTGTTAGTAAACAAAACTAACCTACTTTTCATAGCATCCGTGAACTTGAACCATGTATCTGGCATTGTTTAATATTAATAAATGTATATTGATTGATGTCTGAGGGAGGGAGGGGTGCGAGAGGTAAAAACTTACAATGTACACTATTCTGGTGAAGGACACACTAAAAGCCCTTACTTTAGCATTGTACAATTCATCCATGTAACAAGAACAGTTGTACCCCTTCATATTTTGAAATAAAAATTAATTTAAAAAAAGATGACGTAGGTATATGAATATGAAAGAAGCTGACCAAGGCAAAATTTGTAAAGCAGAAATCATTTCTTTCCAGTTTTCTTTTGAGTCAATGTGTGTCTGTATGTCTTTTTGTCTCTTTCTACCCATTTACCTCCTACAGATTTTTAGACTTGAAACAGATAAACATTGTTTTTCAGTCTTCCTTACTCTTTCCGGTATAAAAATCTAGATCATGATGAACCTTAAGAAAGCTGATTCCCAGTGTAGTATCTTATGCATATATAGATCTTCTCACTCGCCACTCTGAACAAAACTTGATTTATTTAATAAATAGTTATCGAGGTCTATGATTCTGGTCTCTCTAATACTTGAGCACATTAAGTTTACTGATGTGCTGACAAACAGGTGATTTCCTCTCCCTGGAAAGTTTCATCCTGTTTGTTTGGCTAATTCCTTATCTTTCAATCTGCCTAAATGTTACCTGTCTGAGATACCGTCTCACCCCGACTCCCATTATTACTTTCATGTCACTGTTTCAATTTATAGTTAGACTTTTAAGTGCTTACCGTACGAGTGACTCACCCCTCTCCACTCTGAAGGCAGAGAACTTGCTTATGTTGTTTAACATTCTGTGGTTATCGCAAGGGCAGAGGACGTAATGGTAGTTTGTTACTTACACTAGCAATCAAGTAACATATATTTGTGTTCACAGTATATAAATACTAGGGAAAATTAACCAAGGGCAGGAATCATTTTTTTCCCTCCAGTTTTCTTCTGAGTATTTTCATTGTTTTCCATCCTGTCACCCATCCACATAGAAAATCTATCAGTAATTATAAATAGTCATTGAATGAATAAGTGCTAGGTTGTGTCAACCATTCAGAGTGCTAGCACTCACGAAGTTTATAGTGTAGTGAGATAAGAATAAGGAGCAATGAACTATGAGTTGTGGTGATCGTGGACATCCATCTGTTTCTGAGATCATGCACTGCTTTGACATTCGTTTTCCCTGTTGTTCTTAGTCTGTGTGGAGTGCTGTAAGTTGGCCTACTTTTAGCTCTGTTCTTGGTACTTTTATTAAACAACTCCAAATCTGAGACATCTTCCTCAAGCACATACTTTTGTTATTCTATTAAATCTGATAATGCATAGTTAGTACTCCAAGAAATTTACTGGGCATGTTGTTATTTGGTTCTTGGAGACCTTCTTATTTAAATAGCTCTTAAAACCCCTTGCTGTTTAATTATTGGAGAAGTTAAGTTAGGGCTTAGTTATTTTTGTGACAGTGGGTTTTTCTTCCCAAACTCTGTATGACTTCTTGTGAATTCTGTAGAAACCTATTTTCCCTAAAAAGTGAAAATGTCACTTTTTAACCGATTTCTTGACCTATCTCCTTCCTAGAATGAGCATCCTAGTGAGGATTATTTCTTCATAAGCAATGGAAACAGATTGAACTACTTTTACCCTGCTGCTTAACAGAATGCAGATTTTCTCTTTGGAAAGATGTAGGTCACTGACATTTCAGGCCCAGAATGAAATATAAAGTGTTATGCCAGTAATGAAATAGTAGCTCAGTACTCTCATCTATGCTTTAAAGTTCATTTTTGGTCTGTAGTGTCTATAGAAGTTCCTGGATTGGGGATAACTAGGAGCTGCTTTGTATTGGTGAAAACCACCCAAGGCTGTCTACATTGTTATCACCACCTACAAGAGGTACAGTGACATAGATTGAGGGCTAATTAGAATCTCTGCTTACAACTTGTATAGTGCTTTATAGTTTCATAAAATTTTATAAAATTTCTAATAATATTTTGAATCCAATTACTACTTGTTTCATCTGCATTGAGCCCTAAAAGTAAAAGGCCTTATGATTTGAAGAATTGAAAAGAGACTGTAGTGTACTGAGTTAGTTGGAGAGTTAGATTATTTTCAAGAGGAAGACAGAGGCTAATCATTTAGCAATTGTCATAGCTAATTCTAGACTGTCCCTGTTGCCTAAAGTCCAGCCAGGGGCTGACTTGGCCCTCTCCAAAATCTACCCCCCTCCTCCTTTGTAATCAAACAATCAATTGTGTTATGTGCATGGACTCTGATAAATATCTAATAAGTGCTGTGCTCTAGCTGGTCTCTAAGGGTGGCCCTCAATGAACCATGCCTCCTGATAGTCACACTCTTCTACATTAGATCTATACTATACTGTGACTCACTTTAACTGACACAGTGCAGCAAAAGTGATGCTGTGTCTGTTCCAGGCAATAGAGCATGACAGCTTTTGTTTCTGCACTTTTTGGGAACATTGAACTACTGTGTAAGAAATTCAGCTATTCTGTTGAAGTTACCATATTGAAAAACCACTTGGAGAGGGAGCAGCACTGAGAATACATGGGTGAAAAGAGAGGGCCCACCACCCTGTTATCCCAGCCAAGCCCACCCTTTTCCACTCGGTGTTAGACATGTGAGTAAAGCCATCTTGGATATTTCAGCTTAAGCCGCCAAATGACTGAGTCACAGTCTCTTGAGGAGTTATAAGTGAGACCAATAGAAAAAATTATTCAAATGTCCCTTAAGAAGATGACTTCTCCAAATATCATGAGAAATAACAAAATGAATATTTTAAGACACTAAGTTTTCAGGTGGTTTGTCATGTAGTGTTAGGTAAATAGGACAATGGCTAGAAGACATTTTGAGTGGTAACTGTTCAGTTTTTCAGAAATTATAAGATTAACTAAAACAGAGAAATATCCAGAATTTCTGCTCTCAGTCTCAAAGTCTGGTGCAGGAGACAAACATGTAAATAGTTGTCACAACATAAATGAAGCAGTTGTTTCATTTTGCACTCAACAGTATCTTTCCCTATCAAGGTATATAGATTTTTCTGTCTTTTTGACTATAGTATTTCATAGTGTGTGTGTGCCATGGTTTACTTAGCAGTTTCCACTATTGATGGACATTTGCCTTCTTGTATGTCTGATTTTTCTGTATTGCAAATAATGGTGCACAAATGTGAATGTGTTTTGAGGATAATTTAAACTTGTCCTCCATAGTGGCTTTACCAATTTTAGTATTGCAATGCTGACCATACATTCTTTGGTAGCTCTTCGTAAGATTGAGAAAGGTCATATTTGATATTGAAATAGGAAAGCTAAGCATACGCTATGTAGGAAGTAACACATATTAGCAGCAAACATAAATTCTGGAGCCCATGAAAATGACTTTAGAACATTTCTGATTTGTCTGGATAATTTAGTGAAGGAGGATAAAAGGCCTCATCACATTCTGTTCTGTGAGAGAGGTAATAATTGGTGTCAGTGTTTGGCGTCCTTGTAGGAATGTTGTCATGACGTGGACAATGAAGAGGAAGACAACTGACACAGATAAGCTAGTATGTAATGCTTTAATGCCCAGTTTTGCTTTATGCTATGAATTTGTTTAGAAAGAAAGTGAGTTTTGATACATTAATAAAGCTGATGTTTAATATTATACTTTCTACTACAAAACCTAGTTCTAATTTGCGGACCTTGGGACTTATCTTGAATTCTCTGTGGATTTGAAGAGTTGATGTATTATTATTTAATTTATAAAACTGAGAGTAGATTGGTATGTAAGACCTCATAGGACTCTACCAGCTACTGTGCTAGAAAGCTAAATCTTTGTTATCACTGTTTCCAAAATTAAAGCGTGTGTGCCTATGTATGGAGCTTAAACCTTACTGTATTAATTTGTAAGTCCCAGAGAAATGCCTTACTGTCTATAACTGTCATTTTTCATGTTTGTTAGACTGAAACATGGGAAGAAAAGAGAAACAGTGGTTTATTTCCTATTCAAGAAACTATTCTTATTACAATTCCCTCCCTTTTTAATGATCAAAATATAAGAAATATAAAATGGGGATAATTTCAGGAAAGATTTCATTATTTTTTAACATGTTAAAACATGGCAGATTGTGGACGTTTTTCAGAAAAATGTTTTTAAATTGTTTTTCTTTAAAAAAGAACAATCATTTACCTCTTGCCAAATTTCTTATCCTGATAGTTGCATATGATTTTTGTTGTGTATAGGACTATATCATATGTGAAATTGACATTACCATCCTTTATTTTCCTTTCTGTTAGATCTATATTAAAATTTTCCCCATTGTATTTGTTCTGCAGCTTACGAAAGCTCATCGACAGGGACACATGGTGAAAGTAGATTGGCTGGACAGATTGACATTTAGAGAAATAGAAATGATAAACGAGGTGAGTTATAGCCTTTTTTATTTTAAAATATTTTCTCCAGATTTCTAAGTTAACAATTTTTTGATAATTGTTTATTGTTGGGTATCTCAGAAATGTGGGATTATCAAGTTAACCTCTGTATCTCTGAATTCTATGCTGATAAATGGAAAATCTGGGATATCTGCCTTTCTTATTATTAAATGTAATGTCAAACCATAAAGTAGGTAGTTGATATCCTAAGATGTACTAAATATGTAAGTGAAGCCCTTTCAGGCATGTTGCCTCACCTTGTGTGTTCTCTCTCATGGCATCTCATGTTCAAGTTCAAGTCAGTGTTGAATAAATCTTCCATCAGCATAGAGGTAACTTCTCATTTCAGTTACCATAAATTATCTTTAGCAAATTCTCTCTCCAATTAATATATCGCTTGTCTTATGTACTACTTGTAGGATTCTGCACGTTTAATAAAGTTACGTGATTTAAGTAATTTTTTTCCTTGTCTCCACGTATTAGGCCAGTGTGTATGTTTAAAGATGACTTCAGGCCGGGCGCGGTGGCTCACGCCTATAATCCTAGCACTCTGGGAGGCCGAGGTGGGCGGATCGTTTGAGCTCAGGAGTTCGAGACCAGCCTGAGCAAGAGCGAGACCCCATCTCTACTAAAAATAGAAAGAAATTATATGGACAGCTAAAAATATATATAGAAAAAATTAGCCGGGCATGGTGGTGCATGCCTGTAGTCCCAGCTACTCGGGAGGCTGAGGCAGGAGGATCGCTTGAGCTCAGGAGTTTGAGGTTGCTGTGAGCTAGGCTGACGCCACGGCACTCACTCTAGCCTGGGCAACAGAGTGAGACTCTGTCTCAAAAAAAAAAAAAAAAAAGATGACTTCAATGAGAGTCTTTTCTAAAGTTGTAACAAAAAGAATTTTAGTTTTTGTATATTTGCTGTAAAATACCAGACGTTTGGCCTAACGTTCTGTGCCTAGAGAACAGAATTAATAATCATATTAGTCAAATTAGGAGAGAAGGATATCAATTTTGTGATACATCTAACTTACAATGACCACCATAAGGCACAGCTGATTTAATTTATATTCTCCAAATAGTTTTCAGCAGGTAGAAAGAGAGAGAGAAGTTTCTAATTTATGGTGAACTATTCTAAGAGTTAGATTTTACCATTGTTCTTTTTTTTAATGTATTGCTGTTTAACAGAATTTATATTCAATTTGAATATTTGGTATCTTTTCTAAATTTATTCGTAATACATTCTCATATACTCAAACTGGAAGAACGATTTACTTTTTGTAATTTTTATAATAGTCACATTCCAAAAAGAGTTTAATCAAAATGCTTTCTTATACTCTTCTGTTCTTCAACTTAGGTACCTCTGGGTGTAGAAAATGTAACGTTAGAGTTTACTTTGCCCAGCCCTTCTCACCCTCCCCACCTCTATCCTTTAAAAGATAGGAGACCATTATCACAGTAGACTATAATATACTTTATAAAGCTGAGCAATTTAAATAACCTCTTTAGACCTTTATGATTGTATGCATTAGACTTAAAGCTGTTTATAAAGCCGTTTTGGGTCAAGACTAATCACCTTTTTGACTTCATTGTATTTTCACTTCATCATCCCCATAGTACAGTCAGGGAGCCTCATAATGAAGTTTTGGTCAACCATAGACCACATGGTGGTCCCTAAGATTATAATACTATATTTTTACTGTACTTTTTCTCTGTTTAGATATACAAATACCTACCATCATGTTATAATTGCCTACAGTATTCAGTACAGTAGCATGCAGTATAGGTTTCTAGCCTAGGTAAATATACTCTATGATGTTTACACAACAATAGAATTGCCTAATGATGCATTTCTTAGAGTATGTTCCTATTGTTGAGCATGACTGTGTTTTGCTTTTTTTTAAGGGGACCATCTATATAAAGAAGCAGCATTTTTTTGTTAGGGAAAGACGTAATTATTCCCTAGTGTGGATAAAAATTTACAAATGACAAATCATTTTAAGACCATTTATAAATTGTGAAAAACTTGTAAAGGTTATACTTGGTAGGCTTAGATGGCCTCTGTCCTTAGTGGCATACTGTTTATTTATTTTATTCTATTTATTTATTTATTTATTTATTTTTGAGACAGAATCTTGCTCTGTTGCCTGGGCTAGAGTGCCTTGGCATCAGCCTAGCTCACAGCAACTTCAAACTCCTGGGCTCCAGCAATCCTCCTGCCTCAGCCTCCCGAGTAGCTGGGACTACAGGCATGCACCACCATGCCCGGCTAATTTTTTCTATATATATATTTTTTAGCTGTCCAAATCATTTCTTTCTATTTTTAGTAGAGACGGGGTCTCATTCTTGCTCAGGCTGGTCTCAAACTCCTGACCTTGAGCCATCCTCCCGCCTCGGCCTCCCAGAGTGCTAGGATTACAGGCATGAGCCACTGTGCCCGGCCCATACTGTTTTTTTAACTTTTAGTTTTTGTAACACTTATTTCTTTAGTTAGATTAGTCATATTAGTTTAAGGGTGAACTTTGCTTAAAATTGTTAGAAATAGAAAACATCTTTTATTTTTGGAATAAAATAGCTCTCTTGCAAATGTATGCAAAATACCTTTAAGATTTTATATAATAAAATCCACATGATTGAATAAATCAAAAACGTTAAGTTTGAGGAGGCAGTTGTAAGTACACTACTGAATAAAACAGGAGTGCTATATATAATAAAATAATAGTGCTGTACAAAATATTACATGCATATAATGAAATAAAAATTTGTTATGTTTTAACTTGCATTTGATATATGCATGTATTACTGAATTGGGAAAAATACATACGGATAAGATAATGTTGAAAATGATTTTTTTATGAAAATCTCTTCTCTTTTTTTTAGAGTGAAAAACGAAGTTCTAATTTCATGTACTTGATGGTTGAGTTTCGATGTGTCAAGTGTGATGATAAGGAATATGGTATCGTTTATTACGAAAAGGTATTTGCCTTAGAAATGTTTTTGGTCTCTAAAGTAGTGGGGAGGGGAAACATTAAAAAAAAATTACTGTCATTCCTGCTGAGATGAATTATTTGGTTGCAGGATAGCAGCAGACAGCTGTCAGCAGCAGCTGTTTATATATATACAAATCAAATCATATAGCTGCAACAAGATTACAAAAGCCAATCATTCATGTAATGTGGTTCTGGGTTATAGAATTCAATAAGTCAATAAATATGCAAGTGATTAAAAACTTTTTGATTAATTGTTCTGCAAATTGGCAAGTAGGTCACTAAAGCAATAGCTTTATTTACAATTATTATTCATTTGAAATGTAAAAATAGGAAATCTTATTTTTTACATGCTAAGCTGTGGAAAGTTAAGGATATGTTTGTTGACTGTGTATGTAAGGTGTTGGAATTCTGTACATGACCCCAACATAAGTATGCTTATTAATGACTTCATAAATGTTCATTTATTTATATAATATATGTAAAAGTAAGAAAATCATGTTACCATCAGGCCGAGTAATAACAAATAACGCAGTTATGGATCTGCTCTGGTCTGCTCATTATGCAAAAGAAAGTAGTTCTGTGTCTGGTATGTAGCTTCTTGAAAAAAACTGCCTTAAATGCTTGCTGAAAAGGCTTCATTTAAGTACTGTAGAAATAACTATGCATAGTAGGAAACCTCATAAACTAGGTATCTTCTTTTACGGTGGAAATAGTAGACAAGTGTTTAAATCAGTGCAAATGATGGCAGACTTTTGATACATGGAGTGATAGTGGATTAATATTTCTTCTGGCATATAACCAAGCTTATATGCAGTATATTTGTTCATTAGGAACAGCCCTTTTAAATTACATTTGCAGTTTAGTGTTATTTGTTCAAGCTGTCACAAGTGATTTTTAAAAAATACATACTTCAGAACTATAAATGGCTATTAGAAAGGTTTTTATAATGAAGGTTTTAGGGTTTGTATAGTTATGACCATTTTTTCAAGTTAATATTTATATATTTTTTTCCTTTAGCTTGTAGCCCTTTTACTGTAGTAAAGGAGTAGGAAATATTGACTTATTTTAGCCTTTTATTTTATAAATGATACTCCTTGGGGGAAAAAGAAAATATGAAGATAGTTGATTTAACATTGTTTATTAATTTATTAGAAAAACTATATCAGAAAGGGAAGTATAGGTGAGAAATTGTTTTGTCACAAGTACGTTTTAGTAAAATCTCTTATACTATATGTAATTTCATTGAAACCAATATTTTCTTCCCCTACAGAGTTAATATTGCAAAATCATGCTAATAGAGGCGGTACTTTTGAACATCAGAGATGTGAAGGGTCTTTTGAAAGACAGCTTTGATAGCAGATGAAATAATAATAGAATAGAAATTAGAAGAATTTCAAGTGTTTTTGAAAAGGTTCTTGACCCCTTTCTATTGCTTCCTGAAAATTGCTCATAAATTAATGCCTGTCTACCCGCCCTGTCATATTTCCACTTAGTGTAAAGATTGCTGGGCCAGTGTATTGAATCTAATGGAAATAGACTTTCTTGTCACCTGTCTTTCGTGACAGATAGCCTTAGTGAAGATTACTTGTCATAGTTGGGCTGATAAATGTGTTTTCTGGTGTTGTGCCTGAGAACAAACCTGTTAAACAACGGCTGTGGGAATTTGTGGTTTTCCGTAAGACTCAATTACTGAACTGAAGTCAAGTCAGAGTGTTTCCCCTCTCTCAGTGTCTCCTGATTTTGTTGCACATATCTAAAATTGAATGTATGCTCACATTTGGAAAGTGATAGAAAAGCTTGATGTGTCTACAATCGTGAGAAAATGAATTTTGACCTTAATTAGTTTAGCCTTTCCCAGTATATTTGGCAGTGACATTTATTATGCTGACTTACCTTTCTTGCCCGAATTGGATAAAAATAAAAGCCACACTCTTCAAAAATGATAATACTAACAAAATAAGTCTGCTTTACTTCTTAAAAATTGATTGATGTTTGTTATTCAAGTTTGGATTGTGTTGAGTACCTGTTCCGTTGAGAAACAATGTTCCTGCTTCTCTAGCTGTGTATAAATTCGAGTAATATTAACCCCCCATTTAAAATTCTCCTTTTAATGGATCTTAATTGTGGTACCTTAAAAAGTTACCAACATCCACTTAGTTTTTCCAAATGATGCAACACATCCATTGTGCCATATTGTAATTATTGTCTATGGTTTCTTGTTCTAAGTTTGAAAATCAGCACATATTTTTAACCTACTATTATTAGAATGAGGTTAATAAAAAAAGAACAAATAAGAACAATCTACTAATTTCCAAATCTCATTTCTGTGAAACTATTATGATACAAATTTTTGTTAGATTTTATTTTTCTCAGCAACAAAAGAGGTAAAAAGTGTATATGTGTTTTATAGTAGTTGAAAGAAGAATAAAGATTTTCAAAAAGAGAGGAATAATGTTCATTAAATAGAATTAAAATACATTGGAGTGCACAGTATCACGTATTGTTTCTTACCATTTGGTTAAATTTTCTTTTTTTTTTTTTTTTTTTTAACTTGCTGTGCTGTAATCCAGGATGGTGATGAGTCATCTCCAATTTTAACAAGCTTTGAATTAGTGAAAGTTCCTGACCCCCAGATGTCTATGGTAAGTTATTGTGCAAGTTTTTTATGAAAGCACTTTTCTCTAGAGTGATTATGACTTAGCCACACCATGCACCTTCTTTAAAAAAAAAAAAAAAACCTAATGTGTAACCACTTCAGTTATCTAGAAGTGATTCGTAAGTTCACTTCCACTATCTGGAATCAGTTTCAGATGGAATTTTTACAAGGAATATTAACATCCTAAAAATAATATCAGGATGCTGTAGGGTTGTCAGGGAAGATTTTAGAGTGAAGGTGATATTTGAGTAGATAGAGGATGTGAAAACCTTGAATATGTGGAGAGAGAAAGGTAGACATTTTAAGAAACTAGAATGGCATGTGCATGCACATGCATATTATGCCAGTGAGGGAGTTGAATTCATACTTAGTTTCCCAGTCTTGAGTACATACTTTTAAGTTACATAGGAGACTAAAGTTGTACCAGAATAAAACAGTAGTATAAAATGGTCTTGAGTAAATACCTATTTACTTTTATATTTCTGACTCACTATTGAAATTTCCTTTTGGTGAAGTTTGCATTCTCAATTAATATTTTCAAATAATTTATAGGAGAATTTAGTTGAGAGCAAACACCACAAGCTTGCTCGAAGTTTAAGAAGTGGACCTTCTGATCATGATCTGAAACCCAATGCTGCCACAAGAGATCAATTAAATGTAAGATAATTTATACAATATTAATATAAAAATAATTAAATGCATATTTTTGGGTATGACTGGTATCATATCATTTCACTTGAAAATTATTCAGATGTACATTTTTTCCAGGTCGATGAACCCGATATAACGTCAACAGTTTCACATATCTGCAGTTCTATTATCATTTGGGGGCTTTTAGTAAGTTTATTAGCTCTGAAGACAGAGCTACAAATAGTATGTGCTTTCATTATATAGCATTCTTAGAAACTGGCCCCAAGACGTTGCCTGTGAGAGGACTTTGTATGTACACATGTATTGTTATGTACATGGACTTGACAAGAGAAGAGTTTATTGTTTGTTTTTTTTTTCTTTTGGTGTGTGTGGAGGGTGTTGTTATTTTGTTTTGTTTTGTTTGAATTAAATGAGTTCTATAACTATATACTTTTATATGGAGTATGACTTTCTTTTTTATTCTCTTCACATTCTAGTAATATACTTTTTGGATGGATGAGTATAACAATTTTAGATCTTACTTGGCAGGATGTACATCTTCCTTCTTGTATTGTAATTCTATTATAGAAATATTTAAAGAAATGAAAAATTGTAGGTGAACTAGAAACATATAGGAATTACAGAGTTGATAAAATTAGTTCTTTTTCTTCTTTGTTGTAGATTATTGTGAGTTATCCACCAACCAAGCAACTTACGTATGAAGAACAAGATCTTGTCTGGAAGTTTAGATATTATCTTACTAATCAAGAAAAAGTGAGTGTCTTGAAAATATTCATATGTCCAATTTATCTCCAGACTGTTACTAATGATCAAGATGAGGGAACTGCCATGGAAATACAGAGTCAGTGTCATTTAAAAAAAAAAATTACAGAGCAATATATGAATACTCAATTTTTAAAAAATTACCAGGGTATACACACAAAGATACTTGTGTCTGTTGACATATAGACAATGTCCAAATGAGTTTTGAAGTCAGACTTTGGTTCAATGTCTAGCATTACATCTTATGAGGTAGGGTGAGGCAAATCATTTTGGAAGCTTGATTTCCTTATTTTTCTAATGGAGACAACTCTCCTTCACAGGTAAGATAATAGAGATAAATAAGCTGGCCCAGTGCCTGGTACATAGTAAGTACGTCCTGTCTCATTCTTCTTACCTCTTCGAACCTGAGTGACTGGGGGAATGTTTACACTATTATAAGAACTAAATTACATTATTCTGGAGGAGCCATGTGCCTAGAAGGAGAGTATGAGGAATATAATTTGAAATGTGGAAATTGAGTTGGTGGGGTAGTATACAGTTGGCATGCAGGAGAGAAGCTAGGTCAGAACTAGACATTTGCTTTCTATAATGAAACCATGAAACAGATAATGTTTCTGAGAGAATTGTGATGAAGTAGTGAGCACTAAACTTGAGTCTGGAGACTTAGTTTTGAGTCTCGCTGTTGCTACTAAGAAGCTTTTTGACTGTAGGCAAATTACTTCACCTATGTGAGTTTGAGTTTCCTCATATTTACTATGAGATGATCATATGATCATGAACTTTGTCTCTGTTTTCTAGTTCTTTTTTTTTTTTTTGAGGCAGGAGCTTTGCTCACTTGCTCCAAGTAGAGTGCAGTGGTGTCATCATAGCTCACTGCAACCTCCAACTCCTGGGCACAAGTGGTCCTCCTGCCTCGGCATCCTGAGTAGCTGGGACTACAGGCGCACACCACCACACCTGGCTAATGTTTTTTGTTTTTGGTAGAGATGGCGTTTCACTCTTATTCAGGATGTTCTCAAACTCCTGACCTCAAGCGATCCTTCCACCTTGTCCTCTCAGAGTGCTAGGATTACAAGTGTGAGCCACTCTGCCCAGCCTCTTCTAGTTCTTAAAATAGTCTGTAAAATCTTGGAAAAGAGGGCCGAGAGCTAACTCTTAAGGTACTATAATAATAGCCAACATTTATTAAACAGCTATGTGTACCAGGAATCCTTTAAATCCCATAACAACTCTACAATGTACATATTATTGTCACTGTTCTACAGCTGAGGAAACTTGAGCCTTAGACACAAACATTAAAGAATCTGTGTGGAATCACAAAGCTTATAAATGCTGCCTCTTGATTGATATGCTCGCATTGATGAATTAGAAGAGAAAAGACTCAGTAAAGATATTGAAAAGAGAATTGTTAGAGAAAACATTTGCAATATCACGGATATGCCTTAGTAGGAATTCTGAAATGCATTAGGAGTAGAACAGAGTAGCATCAGGAAAATTAATATCTATGAGGAAGCTGTTATATAATTATGCAAGAGTGAATGAATTAATATGTTTACAATCTCATGAGACAGTCTTTACTTTGTTTTAACTTGTTTTTCTGAACCACTTGTATTTCTATTAGTTTCTATAGTAAAGATAAAAATATGGTTACAGCTCATCTTAACTCTTCAGCTTTTCTTTTTTTTCATTTATTGATGCCTTGGGAAATTCTTTGTAGATGATTCATGTTTATTCTCCTTTATATCCATAATAAGAATGAGAGAGGAATTTTAAATTTACCATAGCTTTGAGTTTTATTCTCTTCTTCACTGAACAAAAGGAAATATTCATCAACAGAAGCACAAGTTTGTGATTTTATGTTTTATAAAAAGATTTAGTTAATATCATGATACTGTGTTAAATGAAGAATAACCTTGGTCACAGATACTGCGCCCTGAATGCAGCACAGTGTCATCTAAAATACACACCAAGATATTGAATTAAACCTGTTGGAATGTATGGATTCAAGAAGCATAGAATAGATTTACCGAGCAGAACTTCCTTAGATAGAAAGGCTTGCAAGAAAAATTGTTTGTTTAAACAAGTAGTCACTTCCCACTGAAATTGAATTACTTCTAGATATGTACAAAAGAAATAAAATGCTCAAGTGATATAAAGTATGTGACAAATTTCTTTTAACTAGTTGATTTCAAGTTTTTGAAAGGTGAGTGATGAAACTTCAATTGTCAGGACATATTAGAGGATTCCTACAACCACTAGTATAGAGTCAACAGTATGTTTTAATGTTCCAGAGTCATTTTTGAGTAAACCAAACATATATAGGCTTTGAAGTGACCAAAGGAATTATTCACACAGACACATTTGTTTCTTTGTAATAATTTAAAATGGGTTTTGTAGAAAACAAATACTCTTATACCCATGCCCCTTAATTTATTTACACAAAGAAATTATTTTAGTCTCAGGCCCTCAGAAATTGTGACTTAGGACCCAAATGCCAAACAACGTAGGGGTCAAAAGCTTTCCTAGAGAACAGAAGGCAGTGCTCAGAAAACAAATTTGAGGAATTGGTTCTTACAAAGTTATACTTTGTATTTTTTAATTAGATTTAACCTTTCTACCTATTTTATTTTCAATGACCTGTCTTAAGTATTCCAGATGAAAACCTTCTAGTCTGGACTTGATGTACCTAAAAAGTTCACAGTAATAATGTCCAACCATTTAAATTTATGAAGTATTTTAAAATTTGTGGTCCACAGCAGGTAGGAAGTGACTCATTTCTGTGGAACCTAAAATGTGAATATTGTAATTTTCCAAAACTAGCTTTTGTAATGGCCTTTCTTTTCATAAAAGTGTGAGTTGAAAATAACTTACATTGACTCCATGCCTTTTGATTATGATGAGGGAACAAAAGCAGTAGGAAGAGTCACGTATAGTGAAGATAATAGAGATGCACTGAATGTTCTTATAAGGCTGCTCTGAGACAGTGACATCAGGACAATAATCATATTTGTGTCTCCTGGCGAATTTGATGATGAACCATAGCAGAAACGAATTTAGTTCAGCAAGCATTTATTATCAACTCTTGGCCTAGCATTATATAAGGATATGGACTTTGAGGTATCATGTCACTGTATTCATATAAATTAAAATTGTTTTAGGGTAAGGATATTTACACACAATAAAAAATGGGGAAGTATAGGCTAGTAATTGATTAAGGGTCACTGTCTTAGTAAACATGTAGGTAATTACTATAATAGATATGTTGAAGTTGACAAGGTCAGTGTGCTGTGTGATGTGAGGAAGATTTCACAGAGCAAAGATTGGCCTTAAAGCTTGAGCAGACTTTTATGGCATTTTTTATTTGGTGATCATTTTTCATGGGGAAGAAAAGCATGAGTAAGGCAGGCTGTTAGGTTAGGAGACAGAAAGGTTTATATGAATGATTATGAAATAGAAAAGATGGCATCAGATTGTGATGAGCCTTGAATTCTACCCTTGGGAATTGGATTTCACTGGCAACAGGAAACCACTAAAGCAGGAAAATGTGTCTTAAGTGATATTTTAAGGAAGACAAACTAGGGTAGATTGGAGCAGAGCTGAGAATGAAAAAAGAGCGGTTTATGTACTGGCTTAGAGAATGGTGTTGGAGGGCAAGGGAATGAAAGGATACTGTATAGGTAAGTTGACATGGAGACGATTCCCTGGGGTTTGGGCCTGAGTCTGGAATAAGGAAATATGGCAGGTGGAAGGAAGAGGACGAGGAGGTGTTTTTATTTTTGAGTATTTGGAGTTGACAGTATTGGAAGAGCAGCAAAATAGAAATTTCTAATAATTAAGTTGGTAGAAGTTAAAATTAGAAATGATGTAGTATTTTCAGTTCCAAAGTGATTATGATTCTACAAATAGGAAATAACAATAAGGTGATTTTATGATCAGGAAGGAGATTGACAAAATATTTATTGCCGTTAATTTAAAACATAGTGTTAAGTATAGCAAGGTTTACGTTTGACAGTAAACTCAACATCAGAAATAGAATAACAATAACTGATAATAAAGTAACATTTGTTGAATATTATATGTAAGGTACTACTCTAAACATTTTATATTCATTAACTTAATCTTTACTACAACCCTATGAAATGGGTCCTTTAAAAGTTAAATTATGTGCTGTAAGTGACTCAGCTAATAATTGATGGAGCCAGTTATTAAAATTTGAACCCAAACACCCTGGCTCTAAAACTTGTACTCTTCTGTTATCTGTGGAAACTCTAGAGATAAAATTGCATTTGAATCCTGTATCTTTAATTTACATGGGTCAATAAAGCATCTATGGCCGGGCCTGGTGGCTCATGCCTGTAATCCTAGCACTCTGGGAGGCCAAGGTGGGTGGATCGCCCAAGGTCGGAGTTCGAGACCAGCCTGAGCAAGAGTGAGACCCCATCTCTACTAAAAATAGAAAGAAATTATATGGACAGCTAAAAATATATATAGAAAAAATTAGCCGGGCGTGGTGGCGTGTGCCTGTAGTCCCAGCTACTCAGGAGGCTGAGGCAGGAGGATCGCTTGAGCTCAGGAGTTTGAGGTTGCTGTGAGCTAGGCTGATGCCACGGCACTTGCCCAGGCAACAGAGTGAGACTCTGTCTCAAAAAAATAAAAAATAAAAAAATAAAGCATCTATAAAAGACCTGGGGTTAATTGTCAACATTATTATTACTATCTTCAAATTCTTATACTTTTTGTTGTTCTCATTCTTCTCCTCCTTGTTTCCTTCTTCATTCTATTGCCTCCTTGTTTACATTTGTAACATTTAACATTATAAAGTTGTGAAATTCTTTGTACAGTGCCTTATGTTCTTTGGCAGCAGTCTACTCTATAAATCTTACTAATAAGTGTATAAATCTGAGAATCTAGGAGTTAGATCGTTTCAGTTATTGAATTTAGTACATTGGCATGCTGCAAGATTTGCCTACAATAGGTACACAGCACACATTTCTATTAAGACTGCTGATGTACTGTGAAATGGAAAAGCTTTCACTGTAGTTATTTAAGAAGTATTGCTTTGTTTCCACATTCAACCTAGAAATACATTTTAGAAGTGCAAAATAAATTCATGGAATAAGTTAGTAGGGCAATCTATATGGAGAGAGGGAACATTAAACTAAACGGTGTGCGAGAGGTGCAGAGGAAATGGACAGCTGTCCTTGGGGAATGCAGACCCCAGTTGTAGAGATAAAAATGCCCACAAAAGCATTTGGCAGTTAGAAGAATGTCATTTAAATGATGGTAGTAAAATTGAGCCAGCTTCCAAAGGAAGAGCTGGCTGAAAGTTGCTGAAAACTTCCTGGAAAACTTGAGTTTTTGGCAAGCTGGCCTTAAAGAAGCTATCATTGTTTCGGTTAAGAGAATAAGGAAGGCTTGTCAATCAGAGTTAGAGTCATGGATAAAATAGGTTAATTGCACTGAAGCACAGAAGGGCAATGGGAATTCAGTGAAATAGAGGTTTGCGTTGTGATGAGAGGAATCAATGTGATGTTTTCAGAAAGAAACCAATGTTAGTTAATTAGTTATGTCTACCATCTAACTGAAACCACATTACAATGGTATGGTAATCAGCTTCAAGTATTAGAAAGGCGTCCATGTGGTGTGGGGCAGAATTTACCCTCATTCTCTCCAGAGTGAAACTGACCAATGAGAAGTTAATGTGAAGACATTTTTGTATTTTGGTTCATTATAGTTAAAATCAAAAGAAATGGTTTAGCTATCTATGAATATAATGGCTACTTTGGAAATTAGTTCTGGGAATTGCTTAAGTAAATATTGGGTTTCTTCTTGGCAGTGATGTTGTAGAATAATTTTCTGCTGACAATGGGAGATTTGTGTTAAGATCACTTCCAACTTGAGCATCTTAGAGTTTGTGGGAAATGATTAAAAGAGAAACTAGTATTGAGGCTCTTAGCTAGAAGGCTACGTCAAATTCCAGATGTGTTATATAATGAGAATCAGACTGAGGGGAAATATAGAAAGTATTGTTAGAAAATAATTGACAGGGACTGGGAATGGAGTTAGGAGATCATTGTTGGTGCAATAATGGCTCCAAGGGGCATGGGTTTAGCTACGTAGGGAATGCCAGTGCCTTAGTGGTAAGGAAGTATACCATGTGGTGAGAGAAGCATGGGGCTGAGTTGGTGGCCTTGGATTCTAGGTCTAGCTCATTCACCATTATGAGATCATGAGTAAGCCATTTAGGTTTGCTGAGGTTATGTAAGATTTAAAATTGGACTAGATAATGTTCATAGTGCCTTTTTTTCTTAATTTAGTAAAATTTAGTTCATTTTGTGTCATAGTAACCAGAAGTTGTGTTTTATTGTCCAAATGGATATTTTTTGAGAACTTGGTTAATTTACTAATAAAAAATTTTACTTGGGCAGGGCAAGAATTTAAAGTTTTGTCTTTGTTCAAGAGATAATTCACAGATAAATACCTAGAGGAAAGGAAAAAGAAGTCAACATCTTGGGTTCAGCCAGGAAAGTGTTGTCAGTTAGGAGATCCAGCAGTAGGGGATCTTTATGGAAAACAAACATGTGCCATTTTTTTTTTTTTTTTTTTTTTGAGACAGAGTCTCACTCTGTTGCCCTGGCTAGAGTGAGTGTCGTGGCGTCAGCCTAGCTCACAGCAACCTCAAACTCCTGGGCTTAAGCAATCCTACTGCCTCAGCCTCCCGAGTAGCTGGGACTACAGGCATGCACCACCATGCCCGGCTAATTTTTTTGTATATATATATTTTAGTTGTCCATATAATTTCTTTCTATTTTTAGTAGAGACGGGGTCTCACTCTTGCTCAGGCTGGTCTCGAACTCCTGACCTCGAGCGATCCACCCGCCTCGGTCTCCCAGAGTGCTAGGATTACAGGCGTGAGCCACCGCGCCCGGCCTACATGTGCCATTTTTAAAAGAGCATTTATTATATGAAACAAGTACTATACTCCAAGATAATTCACTTAACTGACAATCTTGTGAAAACTTCAGCATGCTCTCTATCTAAAGAAGTGAAGTTCCAGAAAGATGCTGCAAACAGCTGGCTGAATTATAGATTATTTGCTGCTGCTTTTTGTGCTTATTTATTTTTATGAGTGTGATTTGAGTTTTAAGTAGTTATTTATCAGGGAGATATACAAATTCTAGTTTTTTTGAGTCTTCATGTGTGAATATCTAGGAAAGCCGGTGATCATACCCTGGGAGGTGATGGAGAGTGAGACTAGTGGTGGGAATTTCTACCTGTGCTTGGCTTGTGAGCTTTTCATTGAGTGGATGTGGTGTTTTGTGTCACACTGTTAATGTTAGAAAATGAATGCTGTTGCCAAGGCATCTTAGAGTTCGTGAGACATGCCTCAGCTATTTCCATATTTGAGTCCTATATAGTATTTTCAAATAACAAAAGCAAAATGAAGAAAAGCCAATGCATTTTAAGATTTACAGTGCTCTGCAAGTGGTTTGTCAGGGAAAATGTAAAGTTACAGGAAACATGCTTTTTTTCTGTCCTACAGTGCTTCTCTAGGATCATATGTATAACTTCATTCAGTGTTTACATAAGTAGTCTATCACTGACTCTCTGACTTTGCCACCAGGACCAAGTGGAACTCTGCCTAGTACCCTTGGCCTTCTCTATCCTATCCTAGTGAACAGGCTCTTGTTTCTAATTTTACAATCTTTTCTGACTTTAGGCTTTGACAAAATTCTTGAAATGTGTTAATTGGGATCTACCTCAGGAGGCCAAACAGGCCTTGGAACTTCTGGGAAAATGGAAGCCAATGGATGTAGAAGATTCATTGGAGCTGTTATCCTCTCATTACACCAATCCAACAGTGAGGCGTTATGCTGTTGCCCGATTGCGACAGGCCGATGATGAGGTACATTATTATTCATTACTTCCATTTGACTGGGTATATTTTAAACTAGGGCCTAATTATAGACTATGTGTTTGGGGTGTGTGTGTGAGAGAGAGTGAGAGAGAGAGAGAGAGAGAGAGCGAGCACACACACACATGAGAGAGATTTTTAGAAGGGAAGAGGATATACTGGGTGTGTTTTCAGAAGGAAAATTAAAATATTCCTCCAAGGACTCCTCTGTGAAATGAAAATTTACTTCCTGATCTGTTACGTGATAGGACAATCTCTCCCAGGACATTTACCTGGCAGCAGAGCTTGTATTGCTCTGTCTGGAAAAAGGAATTCTAATGAAAAATGGTTTAACGCAGCACCACCTAGGGAATAATTCAGATCCCCTCTATCAGTCAGTATACAACAAGCCACATTTAATTGTAGCCTTGAAAAGCCCTTGGGTCCTTTAAAGCATAGAGATGCATGGTCATCTTACTCTCCTTCAAACTCCTCCTTTAGGCTTTCAGCTGCTGACAATTACGCGTACATGCAGATTTTCTGAAGGTGCTTTTGAATACTCTGGAAAGCAGATTTCAAACTTTATGCCCACTGTTAGTATATATAATCATGTGTCGCTTAATGACTGGAATGTGTTTTGAGAAATGCATCCTTAGTCAATTTGGTCATTGTGTGAACATCATAGAGTACATTTAAACAAACCTGGGTGATAGAGTCTACTGCAAATCTAGGTTAGATGGTATAGCCTACGGCTCCTAGGCTATAAACTTGAACAGCATGTTACTGTATTGAGTATCACAGGCAACTATAACACAATGGTAAGTATTTGTGTATCAAAATGTAGAAAAGGTACAGTAAAATTATATTATAATCTTATGTTATGGATATATAACCTTATGGGACCACTGTCATATATGCGGTCCGTTGTTGGTCTAAATGTTCTTATGCAGTACATGATTGTACATGTAAGGCCACCAGCAAAGGAGGACCACTCCTTTGTGTTGACACAATGCATTGGTGGATTTTAAGTTTTACTAATTCTTTATGGGATATGAAACAGAGCAGCAATTTTTTTCTTCTTAATTTTTACAGGGTGAATGTGTTCTCAAACATAACCTAATAGTTTATGTTAGCCAGCAGGCTGGGCTTATGGGGTGTAGAATAACTTCTCAAGTTTCGATACATATATGGGAATGCTGATCCTGTAGAATAACAATTATCAAAGACATTTTTTAGGGGAGGGGAAAAACCCAGTGAAATCATTTTAACTTAGTAGTGGCATATGAATTTCAAGAAACAAGTGAAGCATTTATTAATGTCAGTAATTGTATGTGTATATTTAATTATAGTAAAATTTAAACACTGAAATCAATGGTATAGCGAACCCTTACATATAATTAATTCACCAATCTTTAGCAATTGCCAACTCATAGCCAATCTTGTTTCATCTATAACACTGCTCACTCTATCTACCTTCACTAATCCCCTAACCTCTACTAGATTATTTTGAGATACCCTCTGACTTCTAGCCTACTGACTGTAAATCAGAGGTTCCCATGACCCTCTCCTTAGGTTCAATAATTTGACTCACAAAACTCAGGGAAACATTGCTTACTATTATTGATTTATTACAAAGGATATTCTAAAGGATACAAATGAACAGCCAGTTGAAGAGATATATATGGTGAGGTCCTAAGCACAGGAGCTTGTGTCCTGTGGAGTTCAGATTGTACTGCCTTTCTGGCATCTGGGTGCATTCATCTTCACAAGCCTGGAAGCTCCGAATCCTGTCCTTTTGGGTTTCTTATGCTATCTGAAAAAGTCAGTATATGTTTTTTTCAAATCTATATTATTTTTCTTTCACTGTATTAGCTAAAAGCTACAAATAATAATGGCAAATAATAACAATGATAGTGTTCATCTTTCCTTGTTGCTCATTATTATGGAAATGCTTTTAGCATTTCACTGTTTAATGTGTGTTTTGTACTGGTTTCAGTCAAATGCTCTTGTTTATGTTTAGAGAGTCTCTCTCTCTCTCTCTCTCTCTTCTTTCTTTCTGTTTCCCCTTCTCTCTCTCTTTCTCTCTCTCTATTTAAATCAAGCATGGCTTCTGTATGTTATTACACACTTTTCTGGTACCTGTTCATATCATATGGTCTCTCACCTTTAATTTGTCAGTGTACTGTAAGTGTGCTGATAGATTTCCTATAGATTTCCTAATGTTATACCAGACATACCCTTATAAAATAAATCTTAATCTAATACCTATCTTTGATATGCTAGTATTGTATTTAAAATTTGTTTGTCATATTTTTACTTCTGTGCAGTTCAAAAAGAGAGAGATTCTGCTTTATAATTTAATGAGGAAGTGGTATTTGAGATAGACATTGAAGGAAGTGTACAATTTTCACAGTTGGAGCTTGTATTCCAAATGGAGAGAACAATATGAGTGAAAGCAAGGAGACTGAAAAGCATAGGAAAGAGTGTGGTGTATATATGTAGCTGTTGGGAAGGCAAAATCAGAACCTATGTCTCTAACTGAAAATGCCTATATGAATAGTTATACTTAATTCAATAAGAAATGGGAAGTCAGTGAGTGATTTTGACATAGCGCTTTGCATTTGCACTCTGAAGCATTAGAATTAACTTGTTCTTGGGAAAAATGATGATCACTATCTAGATAAAATTTCATAGCTCTTGGGAAATTTTTACTGAATTGCCTAAGATAGAAACTTGATTTTTTTTTTTTCTTTTTTGCTTTGTTTTACTTGAATGCTTGTGTCCTTCATGCTTGGAGGAATTTTCTATTTTTCAAGATGTGACTATATAATGAGAAAACAGACTTTGTACTATTGAAGTTAATTCATTTTCATACAAATGAAGGAAAGTGTAGTTTGAATATAGATTACCAAATGACCAACAAATCAGATGGTGATAAGTACCTTAAAAAGATGAAAGTTTTCTGGGCTGTAAATACAGATGAAATTTCACTTGCTCCCTGCCCCTTACCTCCTACTTTGTGTGCCCCCCGACCCCTTCCTAAGTTTCATGGAAGACAATTTTCCATGGATGGGGTGTGTGCAGTTTTATAGGATCTTACATTTAAGAAGCAACCCAAATGCTGTAAAACCTGAGCTTTCAGGAAAATAACAACGTAAGGTTTTTTAAAAATCCTAACTGGAAAAAGAAGAAATTCTGTGAAAACTTTTGAAAATTTGGAGTTTGTTATGTAATATTAAACACAGAATGCAGTTATCTATTGCTGAAGAAAGGAATTCTTTCTTAATTTCTGTTTTACATGAACCATCTTGATCCTTCCAACCCCCTTCTCTTTTCCCCCCCCCCCCCCCTCCTTTTTGGATACTACTACTTTAAACAAGTCATTTACTCTGGCCACTTACTCTGTTCCAGACACTATTCTGTGACTTCCTGTTATTAACTGATTTAATCCTCATGTTCTTCTCTAAGGTTTGCATTATGTCCATTTCACAGACGAGGACTCTGTGAGGCATGGAGTGGTGAAATAACAGTAACATGCCAAAGAAAACACAGCTGAAAAGTAGTAGATAAAAGTAAAATGTTACCTTGATGTGTTGGAATAAATTATATCTATAATCATATGAACTTTGTTTTCTAATATTAGCTTGCTTTTTGTCTGTTTTCCAGGATTTGTTGATGTACTTATTACAGCTGGTCCAGGCTCTCAAATATGAAAACTTTGATGATATAAAGAATGGATTGGAACCTACCAAGAAGGATAGTCAGGGTTCAGTGTCAGAGAGTGTGTCAACTTCTGGAATAAATTCTGCAGAAATAGATAGGTATGGATATCCCAGGGAGGGCATATTTTAAAATTCAACGGTTTTCCCCCCTTTCACATTGTTACCTTCTTTCCCTTCCCCCCAGATATACTAAACCCTAGTATTGCTTATTTTGAACTTTTGCCAGTGACTGTGGCATGAGCACTCACTATATTAGAAACCACTGTTTTGCTGGCTATTGAGTCAGAATACCTGAGTTAAAATCTTGACTCTGCCACTTACTAGCTGTGCAAACTTGTAGACATTATGTATTCTCTATGTGTCCCCAGTTTCCCATCTTAAAAATGAGGATAGCAATAGTAGCTGATCTTTAAGAGTCGTTTGATCATTAAATGAGTTAATATTCATAAGAAATTGTAATGTATAGTGCTCAGTATGTGTTAGCTACTGCTACTTATTCGTGTTCAAATAAAATGAAAGAAAGGGCATGTTAGCTCAAATAGTTTAATGAAAAATTGTATTTTTCATTAACTGCTTTTGCCTCTTTAGTAAGTTATACTTGAAAAATAGCATATTATTTGAATTGCAAGTTAATTGTTAACAATAGCAACAATTAGAAAATCCGACCTTTGTGTATGATACTGTGTGATGTGGTCCACATACATTATCATGTTACAACTATCCTCTGAGGTTCGTATTCATATCCCTAATTTAGAGATGAAGGACTTAAAGAGAAGTTAAATGAATTGTCCAAAGTCTTATGTCTCGCAAAGCGTAGAGTTGACTCCAAAGCTCATTTTCTTTCTACTTTCGCATTTTGCTTTTCAAAACGTCTTAAAATTTGAAACAAATAGGAACTTTTGGGTAAAAACTCTGAGGCTCAGTGATACAAAATGGTTTTTGGAAAGTCATGAGGTTTGTTAATGACAGAAGCAGGTCTAGATTTCAGATTTCCTAAATCAGTCTGGTCATTTCAATTATTACATGAGTTCAAGATTGGATTTCTGAATTCTTCCTTACGATTATGGTAATGCTAGGCTTTATCTTCCATGTTTTATTTGGAGAAGAATGGAAAAAGGAATAAAATAAACATTTTTCTTTCCTAGGCTACTTTATAGTTTTCTATTTTTAAGAAAAGAGACCCTTTATGTTTTCTCTCACTATATATTAGAGGTCTTCAACCTCAAGTCATGCTTATTTACCTTTTTCCTTACTTATGCCACATAGAATGTTTTAGTGGGAAAAGTGTATTCAAAATTTTATAATGGATGAAAACTGTAACCCAGTATTTCCAATTTATGGTCTACTAGCAAATAATTTTGTGAGGTTTTTTTTTTCTTTTAAAAGATAAAAAAGAGCTGGGTGTCTTGTGGCTGGATATGTTTGGGAAATTCTGGTTTAAACTTACATGGGCTTTAAAAAAGAACACAGTACTTTTCAAAATCTTTAATATGCAAACTTGCACATAATTTTCCCAAGAGGCTGTAACCCATAATTTTTGACCATGGCGCATAATGTTACTTTTTCCAGAACATAATGTGACTCTAGTGTTACACAGAACACACTTTAGGAAGTGATACATTAACCAGACACAATTGAGGTGAACTATGCTAAAAAATTTGTGTCTTCTCCTATAGATGGAGTATTTTACATTTCACTGATCTCTCCTGTTGCTTTTTCAGCTCCCAAATTATAACCAGCCCTCTTCCTGCAGTATCTTCCCCTCCTCCTGCATCTAAAACAAAAGAAGTTTCAGATGGTGAAAATCTGGAGGTGAGTACAAAGCTTTCCGGCATCTTATAGGAGAGATCCTACCAGATAAACATGTTATGTCTTTCTTTAAAACCTTGATTTTGATTAAATAACCAAATATTACAACTTTATTAAATAACTCGTTTTATGATGCATGTTTATGACTTTTCCCCTCAGCATAAAGTGCCAGATAATCCTCAATTCAAGTCATTTTATTGGTGCTTGGGGCATATAAATGGATTCATATGCAATATGAAAATGAGCTTAAATATTTTATTAGGGAAACTCAGAATATTTACTGTCGATGTATTTATGAACATAAATGTAATTGTCGGTGTTTGTGATTACATTGTAGAAATGTATGACTTTGATAGTAGGGATAATAAACTAAGCAGCTGCTTTTAACCATACAGATGAGTAGACTCATTTTTGAGGTAAAACTGACCTATTAGACTAGTGCTACTTTGAAAAGTACATTTGCAAGTGAATTGCAGAAGCTGATTTAGTATGTATTGTTGAATTCGTCCCCAAGATTTCTAATTTAGGAAGAAACTTTCACACCCCTGATGTTAAAAACAAATAATATGTGTTTTGATATTAGAATTTTTTTCTGAAGAAACAAGCCCATTAAAAGTGGGTGCAAAGGTCAAGAACAGGCATTTTTCAAAAAAAGACATACAGATGACCAACAAACATTTGAAAAAATGCTCAACATCACTGATCATCAGAGAAATGCAAATTAAAACTGCAAGGAGAGACCATCTTACACCAGTCAGAATAGCTACTATTAAAAAGTCAAAAAACAATAGAGGTTGGTGAGGATGTAGAGAAAAGGGAAGGTTTATACACTGATGGTGGGAATGTAAATTAGTACACCTTCTATAGAAAACAGTATAAAAATTTCTCAAAGAACTAAGAATAGAAATACCATTCGATCCAGCAATTCCACTACTGGCTATCTACCCAAAGGAATAGATATCATTATATCAAAAAGATACATGTACTCATGTTTGTTGCAGCACTATTCACAATAGCAAAGATATGGAATCAACCTAAGTGTCCATTATCAGATGATTAGATAAAGAAAATGTGGTATATGTATATATACTATGGAATACTACTCAGCCAAAGAAAATGAAATCATGTCTTTTGTAACTACATGGATGGAGAACTGGAGGCCACCAGCTTAAGTGAAATAACTTAGAAAGTCAAATACCCTATGTTCTCACTTATAAATGGAAACTGAATAATGTGTACACATAGGGTGGAATAATAGATACTAGAGACTCAGAAGGGTGGGAGGTTGGGAGTGGGGTGAGGGATGAGAAAGAATTTAATGGATACAGTGTACACTATACAGTTGATAGTTACACTAAAAGCCCAGACTTCACCACTACACAGATAAATCCATGTAACAAAACTGCACTTGTGCCTCCTGAAGCTATAAAAATAAAAAAAGAGAGAGACAAAAAAGTTCATATGAGTTTTTCTTTTTAATTGCTTTTAGTCAGATTTTAGGAGTTAATGACTGAATGAATTTTTTGTTTTAACTAGTAAACATTAACGTTTGCATGTTTGCATACCTCTTGATATAACAGAAAATGCTTAACTGAAAAAAGAATTTTTAAATCAGAGGATCATGGAATCCTTAGATAAACTCTTTAAACCATCCCCCTACATCTAATTATTTTGCCCTTTCAAAGCTAATTCATTGATTGATTCATTCACACAGATTTTTTGAGCTCTTAATATGCACCAGAAACTGTACTGGGTGCTGGGGTTGATGCAGCAAACAAAACCAGCCACAGCCTTTGTCTTCTTGGAGCTTACACCCTACTGTTGGGATGGTGTCACTCTAAATTCATAATCAGAAACCTCAGATGAGCACTCAGTGCTCTCTGCCGTCTTACATTTCTCTAGGTAGGTTGATTTCCCTGCTCTACAGAGATTTTTTTCATACCTTTTCCGCTCTGTTCTTCATACTGTGCCTCCCAATCTGCAGATGACAATTCTACCTAATATTTAATGGAAACAATAGAAGCTACTAGGTGAGAATGGTCTTAGTTTCCCATCACCAAGTTTATCCTTTGCTTTTGCTTTTTTACACAGAAGAAACACAACTCTCTTCAACTATGTGCTATTTTCTTTTCTTGATAGAAATATTGAAGTATGTGTTAGTACTTTCCGTCTTAAAAATTCAGAAAAACAAATAAAGCTCTCCCTCGACACCACATCCCTTGAACAGCATTTTATTTTTTCACTTCCTTCTCAAAGGAATTGTTTATACATACGTTTCCTTTCCTTCTTTTCCAGTCTTTAGTCCATGTCATTCTGGCTTTTGCTTAAAACTTGCTTTGCTAAGTTATTAAATGACTTTAATGTTTTTGATTATACATACTTTATGGTTCCTTTTAGAATATTGAGCAAAGTAAGTAACTTTCTTCTTGAAAAATGAACTCTTCTCATAGTTTAGGTGATACCATATATCCCTTGTTTTCCTCTTCATCTCTCTTGCTGTTCTTTCTCAGTTTCCTTTGTCAGCAGTTTTTCCTCTGCTCGACATCTGAATGTTCCTCAGGGTCCTCTTCTAGTCTCAATTTATACTCTTGCCCTAGGCTATACTAATAAACTCAAATTTATATTTCTAGCTCAGATCTCTCATCTGGGTTTCAGACTCATGTATCCAGATACCTACTTGATCTCCATTGTATATCTGCCAGGTATTTCAAATTTAATATTTCAAAATATAATACAACTCTTTCCCTTCACTCCATAGCCAGCTCCTCTTCTAAAATTTCCATCTGTGACATAACAAATCAACACATTTGCTAAATCCAGAAATTCGGTAGTTTACTGTCCATTCCTTTCTTTCCTGTTTCCTCTCTATCTGCAAGTCCTATTAATTATACTTCCAAGATATTTCTTCAATTTGTCTCCTTCTCTCCATCTCCACTCTCACTGTTCACTCTTCTAGACTACTCTAATAGCATCCTCACTGATCTCGTCCACACTTTTTAGAGCAGCCAGAGTCATTTTCATAAAATGTAAATCAGATCATCTCACCCTCCTGTTAGGATCTTTTATTAGGAATCCATTGCTTTTAAAATAAAATCTATACCCAATGATACTGTGATTTTAAAGGTCACATAATTTGACCCTTGCTTGTCTTTTCAGCCTCTTTTACTTTAGTATTCACTGTATTTTAGCTACATGGTTTAAAATTCCTTGAACAAGCCAAACTCAGAGCCTTTGTACATAGTGTCATTTTGGTCTTGCCTGAATGTCAGGTCCTCATCGCTGCCTTTTCTAACCTCCCAACCTAAATTATTTTTATGACCATTTCTTTAATGTCTCCTCCGCTACCAAATATTAAGCTCCAGGAGGGCAAGGCACTCTGCGAATTGTGGCATCCTAACCTCTTATATATTGTCTGGTTTAGAATAAATACTGGATGGATGGATGAAAATCGAATCTGTGACATAAGGTACACAGATGAAAACTGATAATAAAATACAGACATGGTTACCTCACTCCTGTTAATAGCAGATGGTAATATATGTACATTTCTTTTAATTCTTTCAGCAAGATCTGTGTACATTCCTGATATCAAGAGCCTGCAAAAACTCAACGTTGGCTAATTATTTATACTGGTATGTGGAAGTAATTTTGTGTTTATTTTCTTATTACTCCTAAGGACTATTTTTTCTTATGCTGTAAATATAAAGACAGTTTGAAATAAGATGTGAACATTGATCAAAAGTCTAGATACAGTATTTTTATCTAGCTGTATTCATTTACAGCTGGGCTTATAGAAATGTGTGTTAGCACCACTGTTTCTCTTCCCTATGCTAACTTTCCAGGAGCTGGGATATAAGTAGATAAGGTAATGAGTATTTTCAGTTTGATATCTGTTTGTCTTTTATGCTATTTAAGTAGTGTGAGTATGGTACTTCACAGTCCATCAAGAGTGTCTGTTTTCACATTATTTACCAAAACATTGGAATCATTTAAAAATAGGAAGTTGGAATCCAAAGTTACCTTGTTACCTTATCTCGTTTTAAACATGAGGAAACTGAAGCTGAGGCTTTCTGTAACTGAACTTGGTAGAAGCTGGCTTAGGATTACATCATTTTTCTACAACTTGGCCATTTGCAGAGTATTTCAGGGATCTTTTTTCATTTGTCCCTGTGAGGTTAAATGGGGCATGTATAAGCATCTCTATTTCACATCAGAACAATATCCTGAGTGAGTTGAAGGAAAGAGAAACGAAGGCACAGGAGGCATAGAATGGCCTTAGTTTCTAAGTATTGGAAAACTAAATATTACTTTTTAAACTTCTTGACATACTTGAAATTTTTTAACTGTAGAAATGATCTCTGATCTAATCTTGTTGCACTGTTTACAGCCGTTTTAACTTAAATGGTGCAAATTAGTAGATGTCCATTCTAAACGCTCATTATAGGTTGAGCACCCAAATCCAAAAATGTGAAATCTGAAATGCTCCTAAATCTGAAACTTTTTCAATGTTTACATGATGTTCAAAAAAATGTACTCATTGGAGCATTTTGGATTTTGGATTTTCAGATTTGAAATGCTATGTATAATATAAATATTTCAAAATCCAAAATTCTTCTGCTCCCAAACTCTTCAGATAAGGAATGCTCAACTTGTATTTCTGAATAATAATAAAGCATTTTGGTTTTCATGAGGAAATTTAACAATACTGTCTTGCTTTAAACTGGGTTTAGAGAAACTGTTCTGTGGGTCAAATCAATCTTTAACTTCATTCTCTCACTCTATAAAGGTAATATTATTCTGGATACTGCCCCATAGCCAAGTAGTAGGTTACTAAATTGGAGCAATCTTTTAATGAACACATGTGTTCATTATTTACATAAACAATATCTGTTTAGTTTACTCCTTTATGTTTCTCTTTACAACAAAGAAAAACTGCTACCAACCATCTTAACTAAATCAGTCGTTTTTTTCCCCTTTCAGAACCTGTGATTTCTACCAACCACCTGCCACCATGGGCCTCAATAGTGGGGAGAAAAATAGTTCCCTACTTTTACTTTAGCAGTTTAATATAATATTCATAAAACTACATTTCCCTCACGTTAAATTTCAATATGTCCTTGAAAATATACCGACAGAATGTTTTGGCTAGTTATTAACCACCATTTTTTCTTTGAAAAATTTACTTTGAAATTCTCATATTACCAAATTGCTACTTTTTCCTTGTAATGTAACCTCTTGCTTCCTAATGTTCTCTGTATTCTGATCTGAATTCTCAAGCATATGTCTATTCGCTGGTATTATAGAAAAATATTTCCTCATGAAAATCTAAATATTTTAGATAGATAGAGAATAAAGAGAAAAATGTATGGGGTATGTTGCCAATGATTTGAGTTTTTTAAAGCTGCTTAGGTATTTTAAAAATTAGGATTTTAAGAATTCCTTTATAGATATTTTTGTATTCTTACAATATTCGTGGAAACTTTTCTCTGGCTCAGAACTTATAGTATAGAGTAGTCACTACTGTAAGAGTTGTATGTGTATATATTGATTATGAGGAACTTTGAAATTTTGTATTTTTGGGATTCGACTGTAAACCAGATTTCATTTAAAATTTGAAATTAGTTTTGATAGAATCTTTAAATCCTTTATTGAAAGTAGGAAGAATTTTCAAATCATTCCTAAAGCAGCTAAACAGTAGGAAACCTATTAGATTAACAGTTTCCAACATGGCAACTGTTTCTATTCAGAAACAGCACTCTGTTTTCTTCATAGATAATAAACAAAGTACAGCCCACGTCCCCAGTCTTATAAGCATTCCATCAAACTTAGGTTTGATTTGTGTTTTCCCACTGTATCTCTGATTCATTGAGGCAATTGCATGTGCTGTGTCTGTTCATTCTCTAAGGAGTAATTGTTTTTCCCATATTTACAGTCTGCATATTACATATTCAGAAATACTCATGAGGAGAAAAGCTATTGATGTGGACTCTTGACTTTTGTAGACACTGCTTTTGTGAATGTAGGGTAAAAATATGGGAAAAAACTTCAAATAGTTGGTTTAAAATGATCATTCTCTTCCTTTGAACATGGACAAAATAATATAAAAATAATCAAATGTAAGAATTTAAACGCCTCTCATTCTAAGCTTACTCTATTATAACAAATGTATTAAAATATCAATTTTAATTGGTTGTGCTATTTCCTTTTGAACATTTGAATTTCCTTTTTTTCATTTGTTTCCTTTCTAGTGATTTAAACAGGATTCTTGCTGTAGCTAAACCCTGAGGGCTTTACAGTTGTGCTGACAATCGTTTTTAAAATGAATAGTGTCAACCTTTTAAGCCACAGAGGGGAGTTATAGTCTCCAATCTGTAAAATGTTGGGCATCAGTATCTATAAATTGTTCCAGATTTTTATAGCCATTGCAGTATGTTGAAATTGAGAGTAAACTTTGGATCCTTTGACATGTTTTCTATAACTTTTAAGACCTTTCAAGGTAATAAAGTTTATTTACTCCACAAAATTAAATTGCCAGGAAACAGGTAGCCCACTGATGTCATCTTACAATGGGTAACTGGACAATTTTGTCTGCATTTCTACTTTAAGATGACAGTTTTCAAAGGAATGCCTTAGAGTGCTTTGTAGAATCTAATTTATTGGTGTGAACAGAAAACTCAAAAGTGATTCAAATCTAGGTCTTCTAGTCTTGATACCTTGTCTTTCATATTTGAAGATGACACTGTCATTTTTATTTTGGATGGACTTTTTCTTTGTAACGGAACTTTGGTTTGAATGACTTTTCAGAGGTGTTTGATACTTGACCCTTATCATGAGCATCAGTGATGCCTTCAAAAATAGGAAATAGCTGCAGCCATAGTGCTTACTTGGTGGTCAGAAAGTCCTGAACACAGGAGTCGGCCTGTATATTGTGGTCATCTGTATGTTCATTCAGAAATGGGTTTGCTGTGTAAACACACAGGAAAAGACACTGAATATACTAAGGTGACGGAGATAGTCAAAGACTTTAACTAATGGGTAGAAGGATATGCATTGGATTTAAGACCATATTAACAGTTATACAGTTTAGAACCACTGCCTTTTTGGCGTTCTTAGGTGTTGTCCTGAAATAACCAAACATTTAGTTGTTTTTAGCTTAATTATCTATGATCTTCTGCAGTGATGGAAATGATCTTCCATTCTGTGTATGTATTAATAGCTACAGAGCACTTGAAATGTTGATAATGTGACTGAGAAACTGAATTTTAATTTAAATAGTCATATGTGTCTAGTGATGGCTCTAGAAGTTCTAACAGACATTCTCGATTCAAGATTTGGGAATGCCTTGTTGAATTTTTGGTTTTGAACTTTTGGAAATATGATCTAGTGGTGGATGTTTGTCGTGGTTCAACTTCTCATACCACTTTACAGAAAACTCTGGGTTATATATGACTTGGGACTGCTAGAACATCTGTTATTGTCACGGTAAAGCATTGCACTGGGAAGTGGGAAAGGGACAGCTCTTACTTTTATCAACCTTTAAAACACTTTTTTTTGTATCAGAGTATATCGGATATATCAGGGGATACTGAAAGCTTTAAAGATATGGCACCTGGGATCGGTTTCTTTATAACCTATGAAGGGCACTAAATGATAGTTAAACATGTGAAACAGTGACAAGCAGGGAACATTATCAGCACAAGTTGTGTGAGAGGATATGCCGATTCTAGGAAGTCAGAGAAAGAAGAAATTGTTAGGATCCATGAAGACTTCCTGGAAGAGAAAATGGCAGCTAAGCTTGAAGGATGGATAGAATATGGAAAGGTGAAGAGATAGGGAAGGTATTTCTGGGCAGTACTACAACGTGAGCAAAAGTACAAAGTGGGTGTCTAATGAGGGATATTAGGGCATTGACCTGAGTAGAGTATGGGGGCATAAACCGGGGAGAGTGGAAGTTTGGAAGAGAAACTTGGGGCCATAGAACCTGTTTAAAATCGTAGAAAAGAGGTAACCATTGATGTTTTTGTTAACACAGATAGGACGTAATAAAATTATTTTAAAGATGAAAAATTTAGTGTGAATGAATTGAGGTTCTTTTTAGAGTTAAGAGAGGCTAGATTTGTGGTATCTGCCATTTGATTCTAAGTGGGCTGCCTAGTACAGAACCATTGTAAGAGGCATTTAATAGGAAAAGTCAACAAGGTGTGGTGACTAATTGAGTACAGGTTTCTGAGGCAGGGAAGTGTGAGCTAAGTTTGGCTCTAGATGCATGGACCACAAGTTGAACACACAGTGCCAACAAAAGTGTTAGGTAGGGTTTGTGTTCTCTGGTTCGGTCACAGCTCTACCTCTCCCTGTTTTCTTATATTCGAGTGATTCATACCTTTGTTTCCTGCCAAACTTCTGTGAAAACTTGAGTTTGTGAACCGTGCCTCGTGAGAATTTCTAACCCAAATACCTGGACTAAATATTGATAGTACCTTCATAGATAGAGGTAGAAAAAAATCCTATTTAGTGGGCTAACTTCTGTTTTACACATATTCAATTAAAAATGGAAAACGGTGTCTTGAAAAAGGAGCCTGCCACTTGAAAATTAGGGTGGATGAATGTGAAAGCAGACCACATAATGAAATGCAAGAGTAGAACTCAGATGTTAGAAAAGGAATGTATATTTATATTTGAGAATTATCAGTATTGAGATAATAGCTAAATCCATGAAAGTAGAGTTATTCATTCATTCAACAGTAATATATTGAATATCTGTTATGAGCAGGCATGGAAGTGCTGAAGGTATAGTGGAGAACAAGACAGGTGAGCTCTCTGCTTTCATGAAGTTTACCTCTAGGTGGTTGAATACGATATACTCTTTCCAAGAAATAGATTACGGATAATGAGCATCTGTGACTTGAAATTTGGGAAATGTGGCCTGAGTTCCAGTCTCAGCTCTACAATCAACTAATTGTGCTGCCGTGGGCAAGACACAACGCCTCCAAGTTTCACTATTAATAAAGCAAGCAAGTTGATCTAGATGTGTGTTTTTCAGACTACACATCATGCTCCGTTGAAAGTAATTTAAAGCTTCACAGTATCCTATTTGTTATTTAAAGGAAAATAGAACAGAGCAGCAGATACTACTTTGTGAAATTTTTAGTTTTATGCATCAGTGTGCACACATATGGCTCTGTTTACCAAAGTGTGATGTAAATGTTACTTGTTATTATGGTTTGTTCCCATCAGAACATTTAGAAACACTGGATTAGATGACCTCTAAAATATTCAGATCATTGTTTATATGATTTTTGTAACTGTATAAGCAGATTAGGTTTAAGAAAACATTTAAAATTTCTTTAAGTCTCTAAAACCACAGTTTTGTAATAGAAAAGTTGAAGATTATATATAGATTTTTAAGAAATGGGGAAATTGGATGGGAAAGGAAAAACAAAATTTAAAATTAAATTCATCTTTCCAAAGTATGTTAGTGAGAGAAGTAGCTTCAGAGTAGTTTTCAGAGTTAGAGAGCCTATGTAATACCAAAGTATTAAAGTATTACATAGATTATGAAAATAATAGTTCTTACTGAGTTATTTGGTATATATGTGAGCTTAGATGATTTTTGAGGATGTTAGTACCCTAAGTACCTCATAAGCTAATAGGAGAAAATGCTTTTTTTGGTGATAAAATTTTTAGAAAATTTAGGATATTGCACAAATTAAGGCATTACTACTGTTAGCTTACCTGTTTTTGATAGTTGTATATGTTGCTCCTTAATTTTTCACTTTTAGGAGTGGTGATAAAATGTGTTTGTTACTCCAGTTTAGTTATTTTTGCAAATGTGAATTAATCTGTTTTAATGTAAAAGTATAAATATTTTCAAAATGAACGTGAGTTTTCATATCACGTGAATGACTTAAACATATTTTTAAGGTATGTGATTGTGGAATGTGAAGATCAAGATACTCAGCAGAGAGATCCAAAGACCCATGAGATGTACTTGAATGTAATGAGAAGGTTCAGCCAAGCATTGTTGAAGGTAACCAAAGTGGGGGTTGACAAATTGCAGTGCATGGGCCAAATTTGGCCTGTTGCCTGTTTTGGTACATCCATGAGCTAAGAATATTTCTTATATTTTTAAATGGTAGAAAACAAGTCAAAAGAAAAATAATATTTTGTGATGCCTGAAAATTGTATGAAATTCAAATTTCAGTGTTGATAAAAAAATTATTCGAACATAGTCATACTCATTTGTTTTCATATTGTCTGTGGCTACTTTTGCAGTACAATAGCAGTTTAATAGTTGTAATGGAAACAGTATAGCCAAGAAGGCCTAAAATATTTACTCTTTGGTCCTTTACAGAAAGTTTGTTAATCCCTGATTTAATGAAATAAACCTATATATGGAATTTAAAAAATAAAGCTTTGCTTTTTTATTTCCTTTTCTACTTTATATTCTTCTTATCAAGACTATATACATTCCCAGAAATCTAGCAATAATTATATTGCAGATACTTTATATAACTTATGTGACTTACATTTTTGCTTCTTCAACAGTTAAGAGATTGTGAGGCCTAAATCTGCTGGTGTTCTTTTGATTCTTAAAGCAATGTCACAGTTCGGCCAGTAGAGGGTGCCAAGGCAGTGAAAACTATCATATATGAATCGTAACTTTGCTACAGAAATATTTACTTCATAGCATCTTTTATCTGTTGTTTCATGTTCTTAAAAATTTAAATCACATCTTATTAAACACATCGAGACTAAGCTTTTATATACTTCTCATAGCTCAGAGCTTCTCAATATCAAACTGATTGGCAAATAAACCCTTTGTCTTCTCTTCCAGTTTTACTTCTGTCTCTTGCAGCTTCTGTCACCCTGTGAAGACATTTCATTTTCTCTAAGATTAAATTTCCTCATCTTTGACGTGGGGTTGATAACATGTGCCCAGCTGCCCTTACCAGGGTAATTGGGAAGATTAAATGAGAAAATGCATTTTACAATATTTTATGAACTGGGAATCACTACATAGCATTTAGTTTTTATGGCTTATATTTTACTAAATAAGCACATATTGTGGTGCTATACAAGTATTTTTCTTTCCATTTTTTTAGTTTCTTGACGATAGTATCTTTGTTTTTGCCATATAGATGCCTGGCACATTTCTGAAGACATCCTAGGCTTCCAGATATTTATTGAATCAAGTAATGAATGAATACATTTCAGGTTGAATGAATCCTATCTCATCACATGATTGTATGTTGGGGGGGGAAGCGTGCTGTCATGGATAAACCACTATGCACTGAAGACTCAGATAATTTTCAATTGTGAATGCATTGGTGGTGTTTAGCTAAGATAGCAGGTTTCTCGTTATCTCTAAATCAAGATAATTAATCTTTTTCAGTTTTGTTTTGTATTGAAGTTTACAGCTTTTAGAGGTATAAATAAAGATCACCCATGCTATTAAAGAAACCCTGATCACTATGCTACATAGAACTAATTTTCCTTTACTTTGATTCCCTTCAGGGTGATAAGTCTGTCAGAGTCATGCGTTCGTTGCTGGCTGCACAGCAGACGTTTGTAGATCGGTTGGTGCATCTAATGAAGGCAGTGCAGCGTGAAAGTGGAAATCGGAAGAAAAAGGTAAGCCTGTGGTGTTTGCTTTTGTTTATGACTAATACTTGGCATTATAAAATACTGAGTTTTGGCTATTGTCTCTTTGAGCTGATTTATTATCTGAGCTTCTTATCTTGCAATTAAAGTAACAGGAACACTTATAAGCACTGATTATTGAGTTTACATATATTGATACAGTATTTAATCTTCACAAGAACCCTATAAGTTAGGAACCATCATTCCGATTATGAGGAAAAATAGGCAAAGAGAGGTTAAATACTTTGTCCAATGTGACACATCTATTAAGTATTAGAGTTGAGATTTGTGCTCAAGCATTCTGAGTCCATATTTTTGTCTACAATGCTGTACCACCTCTCATTTTAGAATCTTAGTATATTAGAATATAATACATTTGAAATGGAAAAGGTCTCTAGAGATCATTTAGACTAGAATTTTTCTGAGAAAATGAAGGTCCAGACTTGCCCAAGTTTGCAGAACTGGTTGTTAGTAACAACACTGGCTTTGTATCTGTTCTCCTGGCTAGAACATTTATCTTTCAACTCTGAGGCTTCTGCTTGATGAGTAGAATAGATGAGTATATACATAGTCTTCATATGTCACTTTTTCTGATCAGTGGGCTACGAATGTTTACTACGTATGATATGAAGGATTTGCTTGGTGTTTTCTCTTTTCCTATTCCCATTAGATACTAGGCAGGTCTTTCTTGGTCACCTTTGTAAAACAACACAACACATTTTACGGTTATTCTTCAGACTTGTAAGAGGAAAGCAGAGAGAAGAAAAGGTGAAGAATTGAGTCAGAAGTTCCGAGGAATCAGGTTTAAAGGTTTAAAAAGAAATGCTGGCAGAGACATGTACAAGGAATAACGTTCACCCGGTTAGAAAGGGGAAGATAGGCTGAGGGGAAACACATTTTTATCGAGTTGGCATTTTCTTTGTTGTTGAGCAGAGTCACAGACCATGGTCAAACATATAAATTCCTGCTGCTCTTCTCCATGGAGCTCCTCTCCCCACAGGAGCCGGTGAGAAGCAGTGTAATCCCAAAGGCCCACCAGCAGAGGGAGTGTCTTTCCTCTGACATGCAGTTTGGGGCTTAAATTTGAAACCACAGTTTGCTTTTAAGTCACAGGCTCTTCTATTCAGCAGACACTTGAGCCTCTGGCTGCACTTCAGTTTAGCTATCCTGGAGGATGACAACTTATCTGAGATATCAATCAGACCCACCCCCCCAAAAAAATAAATTTTGTGTTTGCCTCATAGCCTGTATTTCAAGTCAAACCATCCCAGATATAGCGTCAACATTGGCTAAAAATCTTTCTGGGCATTTTATCATAATATGACATGATAAAAGACAACCTTAATTGTATTTACATAGATTTACTAGAATCAAGCCGTGGTACCATGGAGAAATGCAAAAATGGCTTTTAACTACTATTATTTGTGTTAATAACAGTAATAATGAAATAACCCCTAATAATTTAAAATCATATATATATAGTACTTTTCCATTCCTCATAATTAATTTGAGGGAACTATATCAGGGTGAGTGTAAGCACTGATGTTTTAGACTTGTGACAAGGTATATTAGTCTGTTTTGCATTGCTATAAAGGAGATACCTGCGGCTGAGTAATTTATAAAGAAAAGAGATTCATTTGGCTCACAGTTCTGCAGACTGTACAAGAACCATCACCTCAGCATCTCTTTCTGGTGAGGGCTTCAGGGAGCTTCTAATCAAGGTGGAAAGTGAAGGGTGAGCAGGCGTGTCACATGGCAAGAGAGGGAGCAAAAGAGGGAAAAGGTGGTGCCCAGCTCTCTTAACCAGCTCTGAGTGAACTAATAAAGGGAGAACTCACTCATTATTACCAAGCCATTCATGAGGGATCTGACCCCATAACCCAAACACCTCCTGCCCAGCCTCACCTCCAACACTGGAGATCAAAACTGAACATGAGATTTGGAGGGGCCAAACATCCAAACCATATCACGAAGTAATCTGAGTTAAATGTCAAATGGATGAAACACATGGTAATATTGTTGCTATCTTCTTTCCTTTGTTGACCTTTCGTTTAGGAAAAATTGTTAGAAGGGATCTCTGAGACTAGGTATTTGAGTTCTCATAAAAATACCTATTCCCTTGACATTTAAAAAAAATTAACACTTTCCTTTTTAATGTTATAAGTTGTCTCTTCACTTTTGTGATTCTTTAGGGAATATTTATTATTTATTCTACAAATATGAAATAGGTATTGCACGCCCATTGTGTGCCATGCACTTTCCTAGGTTCTGGGGATACAGCAGTGAATATAAAAATCTCTTCCCTTATGGAGCTTAAGTTCTTGTTGGAGAAGAGAATAAATGCAATAAGTGAGTAAAGTGTATATAGTATGCCAGAGAGTGGTGTGTGCTGTGGTGAAAAATAAAGCAGGAAGGGGGCATAGCAAGTACTGGGGTCAAGTAATAAGGCATATTTCACTTCTCAATAGAAAATGCTCAGGGGAGTCTTCACTGAGCAATTGACATTAGAACAAAGACCTGAAGCAGGTGAGGGAGTCTTCTGGAGGAGACTGTTCCAGCCTGAGGAACAGCAGTGCAAAGGCCCTGAGGTGGGAACATATGTGACAGGCTTGAGAAATTGGAAGAAGCCTGGTGTATTTGGAGCAAAGGGCATGGGGGACAGTAGTAGATGAGGACAGAGATAGTGGGGAAGTGGATGGAATTTATCCTTATAAATCATTAAAGAACTTTTCCTTAAACACTGAGTAAGAGCGGAAGCTCTTCAAGATTTTGAGTAGAAGAGTGCATGATCTGGCGTCATTTCAGCAGCAGCACTCCGGTTGCTTTTGATAAGAGACTGTCAGAGGGCAAACGTTGAAGAGGAAGAGCAGTCGGGGGCTGCTGCAGTAATCAAGATGAGAAATGACGGTGGCTGGGTCCCTAGGGCTTAAAGTGGTGGAGATGGTGAGAAATGAATGGTTGGATTTCTCACCCTTTTCTTATTATCTGCCTTTTGGTTGTTTTATTATTTATCAGCACATCAACTAAAAATTGGTTAAGATAGGATAACTTCAAGACATCATTTCACATTAGTATATCTGACCATTCATTTCATTAGGAAGTAGATTTATTGATTTTTGTAAGACATATATGTAGAAATTCATACTAGTTTTCAGTTGATTTTAACTTGAACATGTCATTATTCAAAAGGAGAGTTGGAGTATGACTGACAGGAAATAATTTAATGTCTTGGTGGTCCTTGAAATATAGTTTTTCTTCTCTCTTTAATTCCAGAGTTCTTTTCTTTGACGCAGACCCTGCAACATCAAGCACTTCAGCCTCATAGTAGCATTGTAGTTGAAGTGCTTTGTGCTGCTGGGATTGGCAAGCAAAGTTTTCACTCTTAAAAAAACAAGCTCACTTATTTTAAGAATGCAAGACTTCCCCAGCTTTTAAAGGAAATTGTTCTTTTGAAATTGAATAGAAGAACTTCATCTAAGCAGTATAGATGTTGCTAAATGATGAAGCTGTTTCACTATGACTTAGATTTCTCAGTTTCTGAAATGTTGGCTTAGTGTAGTATATATATGAGCTGAAGAAAATGAGTGATAATATCTCAGGAAAAGTTTGATCAGACAGACTCAGTGAAAGGTAGAAGGTAGGGTCCTAGTTCCTCCAAGCAAATTAAATTTCCTTTTTAAATTCAAAAATTGAACTGGGGCAGCATAATGAAATTCTCACTTAATATTTGGTCATGCAAAATTAAGCTTCACATGAAATTACAGTTTCTCTCTGTGGCTTCACAAATCCTTGGGAAGCAGAAATTGAATTTTTAGGTCCAACTTGAATATATTCCTGATTCAGCAAGTGAAATGTATTCTCTATCCTTCCTGTGAAAGTCCAGCCCTTCATAGTCAAGGGATTGCTCCTTTTAAAGCGTGCTGCTGCTATTGTTAAGTGGATTATTCATAAGTCCCCGTCTCTCACATAGGCACTTATCTCTTTTGCATTAGTTTGGTGCTTTGTAAATATTTTAAAGTTAATAGTAATAGAATCATTTTTATTTCTTGTCTATAGGTTTTAGAAACTACTCTTCCATTTTAACCTAATTAATCCTTTCTGATTTGTTCTTCTAGAATGAGAGACTACAAGCATTGCTTGGAGACAACGAAAAGATGAATTTGTCAGATGTGGAACTTATTCCTTTGCCTTTAGAACCTCAAGTAAAAATTAGAGGAATAATTCCAGAGACAGCTACACTATTTAAGGTAGTTCTGATGGATCTTAAATATATACGATTGGAACCCATTTCTCTAAAACTAAATCAGAGACACTACCTTGGCAAATTATTACATTGCAGAGAATATCTATAATTCTATTTGATTTAGTAAGTATTAGATAAAAGGGTAGCTTTTATTTATCATTGTGTTTTGACTTAAGATCTTCTTGTGTTACCAGTACCTAAGCATTTTTAAATGATCTATGTAAAATGTTCTTATATCTCTGGGTTTTTTTCAATATGTAATTCTTTGAGCTAATTGTTAAACAGAGCCACAACTACTTTTCTTCATGTAAGCTATTTTTTTTTTTAAAGGTAAACTGAAAAACTTATGCATTCAGTTCACGAGTTCAGATGGTTAGAAATGAGTCCCAGTTGACCTTTTTAACATTTCTCAGTCTGATATCTGTTCTATGAACCTTAAGTTTTTTCTTATATTTTTAAATAGCCAGTCTCTTTAGTCCTTGCTAGCACACCAAGCTTGATGTGCTTTCTTTTGGCTGGCCATCAGTACAGGCAGAAACAGCTGATGCAGCCGCCTTCCCTAATTAGGCTAAAGGGCCAAAGGACTGAGCGTCAATACTGTCTGGGCGTCATGCTGCAAGATCTCTGGTGAAACACATATTTTTGGGTTTTGTGATTCTAGTGGTGAAAGGGCATAAGTTGCATTGAACATTACTTTGCATACAATAAAGGAAGGGCTCACAGAACAACAATTAATGTGTATAAAAAGGAGTACAATTTTTTTTTTTTTTTGAGACAGAGTCTCACTCTGTTGCCCAGGCTAGAGTGAGTGCCGTGGCGTCAGTCTAGCTCACAGCAACCTCAAACTCCTGAGCTCAAGCGATCCTCCTGTCTCAGCCTCCCGAGTAGCTGGGACTACAGGCATGCGCCACCATGCCCGGCTAATTTTTTCTATATATATTTTTAGCTGTCCATATAATTTCTTTATATTTTTAGTAGAGATGGGGTCTCGCTCTTGCTCAGGCTGGTCTCGAACTCCTGAGCTCAAACGATCCGCCCACCTCGGCCTCCCAGAGTGCTAGGATTACAGGCGTGAGCCACCGCGCCCGGCCAAAAAGGAGTACAATTATAGTAGAAAATAGTTCATATTTTTTAAGAGGTATGTTTCAAGGCAACCTGTTGCAGCTCAGTTCATACAACTAAAACATACATTTCATAAAGCAATATTTAACCTTACTGCATGTTATGGACTGATGGTTTCTATTCTTTTAAAAATTATACTGTTGCTTTAATTTTTAAATGTTGCTTACAATGTATTTAATTGGCTTTAAAATTTATTAACAGATTACACCTGCAATTTGAAAATACTGGTGTAGGGGATATAATAGAAATATTTCTTAGTCCGTGCTTATAATCCACTGGGGGCTAAAATGTGCATTTTTATGTCGTACTATTTCACCTTATTTATTCCAGTATATCTCCAATAATTGAAATAACAATGGTGGACATATATAGGATGTCTGCTGTGTATCAGGCACAGTGCCTGGAGTTTCTGATTGCCTTAACATCTCTGCAGAAGAGGTATTAACTGTATTTTGTAGGTGAGGAAACAAGTTAAAGAATATACACAAGATCATCCAGCGACTGCCTGGCAGAGCCTGAATTCATATTCATGACTGATTTCAGAGCATGTGCTCTCTCCTCCATGTAATCTTCTGATTATTAGCAAGTTCATTGTTCTCTCCAGGACACCCTAATGTATCTCACTGACAGCCCAACTCGTTTTTTTTAGGTCCTGTTTACTTGTGTGTTTATCTTCTATATCAACATTTTCTTCTATGTATGGCAAATCTTTTGCATTAATTTATGTCCAAACTGGAAAACAATATTTTTATTTTTCAGAGTGCCCTTATGCCTGCTCAGCTGTTCTTTAAGACAGAAGATGGAGGGAAATATCCAGTTATATTTAAGCATGGAGATGATTTACGCCAAGATCAACTTATTCTTCAAATCATCTCACTCATGGACAAGGTGAACATAACCTCATGGTGATGGGGAACATTATTTCATTTTAGAAAATTATGGTTTGGTACATATGCCGTTTACAGAGACAGAAGTATTTATAACATTCAGGTATAATCCTAGAAAGTTCAACAATCTCCGCTTGACTTTGAACAAGTTTGTTTTTGTGCACTTCAGAATAGTTCTTGTGATGAATATAAAAAGAAACTGCATGTGTTTAGAAAACATTAAAAATGTTTTCTAAATTGAGTTCTCTCAATGTCAGATTTAGTAATTTTTTCCTTAGTCTATCTTATTTGTTTGTTTATTTATTTATTTATATTTAAATTCCCATTCCTGTCCCTGGTTTTAAAAGTATGTTGCCCTTAATACCTTTTTTCTGAGTTTCAAAATATTTTATGTCCAGAAAGAATTTTGTAAAGTGGTAGGAGGGACTCTACTGTTCATTGAAAACCGCTGACAGATTTAGAGTAGATCAAAAATTTAGCCTACCATCATTTAAGTGGTTAATAAATTTAATTTTGATGATCAAAGTTAAACTAATTAATTAAACTTAATTTCCATTTACCTCCTAAATCTATATTATGTTAAACTGCTATAATATTTGCCCACAAACTGTTTTTTAAACAGTCTTTACATTTAGTTAATATATTTTATCTTTTGTTCAAAAGCTGTTACGGAAAGAAAATCTGGATTTGAAATTGACACCTTATAAGGTATTAGCCACTAGTACAAAGCATGGTGAGTTTATTTTACATCATGATTGCTCGTTTCAATGTCTGGTAATTATGTCTCTTTTTTTATTTGGAAATTTCTAAGAATGTTAGAGATTGAACTCACTTGTACACTAAAGTCCAGTTGGGCTGGCCTGCCTACCTCCCTGTCTCCTCTCCCTTTTTTTTCTTCTCTCCCTTTTCTTCCTCCCCTCCCCTTATTCCTCTCCTTCCTTCCTCCCTTCCTCCTTCATCATAAAATGGCATATTCAGAAAAAAAAATTAACTTTTATAAATATATGCTTTGCATTCAAACTGGTTGAAATTCTCACAGTAGTTTCTTAACATGATAATTTGCATCCTAAGTTGTCATTTTAAGAGTTATCATGACCCAGAAAGGCTTTGTACTGTGCTCTACTTTTAAAAGCCACTCAGCAAATGATATCAACTGAGCTCTGTTTTATATATTTCAACTCAGTTTGTGGGGGCGGGTGTGTGTGTGTGTGTGTGTGTGTGTGTATACACACCTCAGGCATCTCAGTCTTTTTGAGATTGAATAACCTCTTGAAGTTTGGTGAAAGAGTCCCTAGGAATTCTGGCCCAATGTGTATTGTAAATCCCATAGTCTTGTTACTCTTAGAGCTTTATACCAGTAGTTACAGTAGTTGTGTTGGAGAAACAAAATACCTGTTTTAGATTTTCTGTCCTTTCCCCGGCCACTCCCAAATCTTTTTGATGGTTTAATTATTCTTTTTATTTTCTCCTCAGAATGATCTTTTTTAAAATGCAAATATGCTTCTTTACTGTCTTGCATAAATTTATTTATTAGCTTCCATTTTCCTTTTGGACAAAGACCAAAAATCTTTACCTAGTTTCTAAATTCTTAAACAACGTGATACACCCTGGTGTACCTCGTGCCTCTTTCACCACTTTCCCTGCTTCCTAGGCTTTAGCCACGCTGGCTACCTTTGGTTTTCTCTAATGTCCCGTGCTCTTTTCAGACTCCAGGCCTTCACTTACGCTGTCATCCATAGCTTTACCTGTTAACTTTATTATGCTTGAAAACATGGCTCAAATGTCAGATGTCCTTTGATCCCTACTGTAACTCAAGTCTTCCTACGCTATTCCCTTTCATAGTACCCTTTCAGTTACAGTACTTGTCCCATTAAATATTGTAAGCTTTACGATGTATGTAGGCAGGGTCAAGCATCTGTTTTTGCTTACTTGGCAAAGTTCTTGCTACATAGTAGAAAAATAATAAATACCTGTTAAATGAATTAATGCAGACTATTCTGTATTTGTGATATAAGAATAAATGAGACATTTCTTACTCCAAAGGGGTATATAATCTCCTAATTTACATGCAAATTATAATATATTTGTTGTTTTACCCTCCTGTTCTGGTCCTCAGATTTGCCAGAATGACTTTTTTCTCATTCTCTCACGTAGTATCCCCTTTTTCTTCTTTTTGTTAGTTTGAGGGATTTATACTTACCTCTCATATCATTTCCAGGGAATGACAGAAAATGGAGTATTAGACAAAGGAGTCTATGGACTTACATACATTACATAGGATTCGGGGATTGTATTATACCATCGCAAATTTCTTAGGATGATTTTAAATTTGGAATATTTTTAATTGGTATATGTTATAAAACTACAGAAAGAAGAAATTTTTGATGTTAAATTTAAGAAGCTTATTCTATTACTTTGTGTCCCTCATGTTCTATGATAGAAATTAGCCTAGAGAAACATACAGATTAAATCAGCTTAATTTTTAAAAAGGTTTCCTTTAGTTACTATGACATAAATGCCAGTATAAACTTAATATAGTGTTCATAGACTTTTTTAAGTTGTTACATGTAGATTTACATTTACAGATGAAGATGATGCTTAACAGAATCTTTTATTTCTTATCCATTAGCTGTGCTTAATTCAGTGAATTAATTTCTGTGCAGGCTTCATGCAGTTTATCCAGTCAGTTCCTGTTGCCGAAGTTCTTGATACAGAGGGAAGCATTCAGGTACAGTGTCAATTTTAAAGATAAAATTCATAAATATATTCTTATAATAAAAGGATCTTTATAAAAAGTATATGGAGTTAAAAATAAAAGTCTTTTTAATCATCCTTCTTTACTCAAGGTTTCCCCCCTTTCTTCAGAAGAAAACATTGTCCACAGTAGGAAATTCTTCTGTGTTAATACATAAAGATGCTCAATTCCTTGAATGACCGTATTACATACATGGCACATAATAGATCAGGAGTTAATTGATGAACAAATTAAAAATTTGTTAGTTTATGGCTACATTATTTTTCACAGTATGGAAATATTGTAATTTATTTGACCATTAATTGATGGACATTTTGATTATTTCAATTTTTGTTGTTATTGAGAATAGTGCTATAGTGATATTCTTGCTTATACATCTTTGGTACAATTTTTTTTTTTTATGGCCCCTGTTTTCTACCTCTAATCTCTTGCTCCCCTTCAATACAAGAAAAGGTGTGTTGCTCTTGGAATAAAGCAATATATATCTTTGGAATTTTCTTACGCTTTAAATACATGGATTAGTTCTTGTCACATCTGAATGATTTATTTTGTTATTTTCTAACTATAATTGTCCTTATTCTCTGTGTAAGAAAAATGTATATAATTAACACGTAAATATTTCTTCATTCATTCACACATTCGTTCAGAGACAGAGTCTCACTTTGCTGTGCAGAATATGATCAGGGCTGTGGCTCCAATTATAGCTCCCTGTAACCTCCCCCTCAGCCTACTGAGTATCTAGGACTATAGGCATGCATCAGACTCGGACAATTTTTTATTTTTTGCAGAGACGGAGTCTTGCTCTGTTGCCCAGGCTGGTCTCATACTCCTAGCCTCAAGTGAGCCTCCTGCAGTGGCCTCCCAAAGTGCTGAAATTATAGGCATCACACACTGCAACTGGCTCTCTTATTGTATTTTTATTAAGTTTTAAACCAGGCACTTGTTGGTCATTATATATAATTTTAAAATGACTAATTTGTTTAATTGTATTGAATTCTCAAACATGTAAATAATGTCTTTTCAGAACTTTTTTAGAAAATATGCACCAAGTGAGAATGGGCCAAATGGGATTAGTGCTGAGGTCATGGACACTTATGTTAAAAGCTGTGGTAAGTTTTTTAGGCTATTACTTTCCATTGTGATATCTTTGAATAAAGAAAAGCAGGCCATCCTGATATTGCCATGTACATACACATTGAAAACATGTTAAGATTTAAATGTTCTATAAGAAGGGTGAAAGATAAATTGTTGATAAAAGAAGTCATCAATGCTTTGATGTAACAGTAGTAGCAAGGTATAAATTCTATTAGTCTTTAATGAATTATCTTTGCAATCCTAAACTATTTTATATTTACAAGTTATGTCTTCCTAGAAGCTGTCAATTTTCCTCTAGATTTTCCCTGTTTTTGAGTAACTACAACTAAGTAGACCATGGGAAAAGTCTCAGCCAGAAATAATCATATAAGTACGTTTGCTCATAAATGTGATCACCTATAGTATATTTAGATTTAAAGACTAAAAAACACTGATTGAAGGCTTAAAAGAAAATGTTTCCCCTTGCCTTCTTACTCTGTATTTATCTCTCTTTTCCCTCCCTCCCTCCCTCCCTTCCTGCTTTCCTTCCTTCCTTCCTTTCCCCTATTTTTCCTCTTTTCTGTTTTTCTCATACCTTCAAGTCTGTGTTTCCTATGATCAAAAAAAATTACAAATCACTTAAAGACTCAATACCCAAGGTGGATCACTCACATGACTGGTACTTACACTGTCTTTTAGCTAGTTTGTCAGCTGAATCACCTATACTTGCCATCTCTGTGGCTTGGGCTTCTCAGAGATAGGTTCCAAGAGTAAGGAAATAGAAAATGTTGGTTTCTGAAGGCCTGGGCTGAGAAGCAGTACTATATCACTTCTGTCATATTCTGTTGATCAGAGCAGTCATGGAGCCTGCCTGGATTTGAGGGACAGGATGTAGACCCAACTTCTGAAAAGTGTGTCAAAAAGAATGTGTGGCCATCTTTAACACACCGCACCTAGTATTATTAGTTGCAGTGTTTTGCATGCTATGAAATAATTATCTTTCATCTCCCTATTTGACTTTCAGAATGGTTACTGTAAACTTTTTTGGGTCATAAATCTGTTTGTAAAGGAATTTTAACTTTTTCCATTTGAAATACCTACATACACATGCCCTATAAATATTGACTAAAATTTGAAAATCGTGCTTTGTAAAATTATCAGAACACTATGGTATAAGTACACGCTTAAGTGTCGTAGCATTGTGTCTTTTATATAATGGTCCATTTTTCCCCATGAGCTATTGAAAATATGACTGGCTTTTTCATGTGGAAAGAAATAGTAATTTAAATTATCATACCTATTGGACAGTTAAATTCAAATTAGATCTTATTCCTCTCTCGTTTCCCAACATTACACATTTATTCGTCCCTCAATAACTGATTTGATGGCAGGCCTTCTCATCTTGAATAGTCTTTTTTCTGTATGTCTTGCTGTGTTACAAAATAATCTGTTGTGTTTCAGTGAGTTTGGTAGCAGCCTAGGTAATGTTGGAGGATGAAAGCCATTATCTGAATTTTTCATTAGAGGATTCAGTACTTAATAAAGTTGCTGCTTTGCACCAGAATCTGATTGTTGGACATTGTTATACAGATGGATATGTACCTTACATTTTAGAAAGTAGTGTTTTAGTTTTTTGGCAAGGTGTTAGAAGAAAGTGATAATAGTTTTGGTGTCATCTTTTCCAGATTATGTAAGCTGTCAAGTCTGTATCATACAAGTAAATGTGGGAATACTGATTATTCTCACACGTATGTCTTTATTAAGTGAAGGGACATAAGATCACTTAGTCATCTGTTTTTCTCTGTATTTTAATTTAAGTCACAGTTTTATAAAACTAATTTCAAGATGTTGCATATCATACATGGAGTCAGAAAACTAACAACATCATTTTGACAAGATTTTTTTGGACAAGTGTAGTGTTTCCATTGTATAGTTAAAGAATAACTTCCTAAAAATTCTCTAATAAATTTATTCTGGACTATCTCAAGTCATGCTGACTATCATTTATCTCCTGAAACATTTCTGGCAGTCACCCCACTGTTGCCTCACATATCGTCTCCCTGCCCCCCACCCCATGTATCCTATATTTGAAGTACCCTCTAAGTATTGACACTTTATTAAAAAGTCCTAAATTCTCAATTTTTATGTTCACCATTAAATATGGCCATATACATGCACACACACACACACACACACACACACACGAGAAGGAGAGAGAATGATGTTACCTCACATGCCTAAAGAAATTTATCAAAATGACCATGAAACATATTAGTGACTATAAAGCCCATGAAGGCAGGGTAAAAAGACAGTTATACATTTCCCCTTTCCATGTAACAACAAAATACCACTCACTGTAAAAGCAAATTTGATGAAGAGGAGTAGTTTATACAAATAGTTTGCTTTATTCTGTAACGATAGGCAATGATACATGAATTCTTACATTAAAATTTTAGGCCAAAAACACTTGCTGCATTCTGTAGGGATAGCTAAACAACTTGAAGCAAAGTAAATAGTGATACAACTAAGCTAATTGTAATTTATAATTTAAAAAAAAAAAGAACAAGAATACTAAGTAGTTTCATATTGAACAACTCAACTGCACCAATATTACACAATGATGTTCTTTTTGAAAATTGCAAGAGTTTCCACTGTCTTCCTATGTACATTATCAGTAGTTCTGTGCTGTCGAGTGGCGGCTAGATTTCTAAGTGAAGAGAACTAAGTGTACTAAGTTCTACTGTGTTCTCAGTGTATTGTACTGAATTTCTCTTTATGAATTCAAATTTCATATCCCTTAGTAAGTCACTTAATAGGTTTTCAAAGGAGAGCCTTTTGTCATTTGCGGAATTGCATATTTTACAGCAGTTTCAGAGCAGTGCTACTCAAAGTGTGATCTATAGACCAGCAGCATTGGCTTCACCCGGGAGCTTGTTTGTATTACAGGATCTCAGGCCTTGCCCCTGATGTTTTGATCAGAATCTGCATTTTAACAAGATTCCCAGGTGATTCTTATGTACATTAAAACACTAAAGCAGACTTCTCAAACTTTGGTTTCCGATAACAGTCTTTGAAAGCTTGTTAAAATGGACTTGTGGCTACTGTCCCTAGACATTCTGATTCAGGAGGACTGAGGTAAAGCTTATGGGTTCACATACTTAACAAGCTTTTAGGTGATAGTGATACGCCAACCTTAGATCACATTTTGTTTAGCGATGCTCTAGATCAAGGATCTGCAAAGTTTTTCCCTATAGCTTTGCTTGCAAGTAGTACATATTTTAGGCTTTTCAGATCAAATGGTCTCTTGTAATCATTCAACTCTGCCATTGTAGTGCTCAAGACAATATGTAAATGAACGGTGTTGCTGTGTTCCAGTAAACTTTACAAAAACTGAAGGGGACCAGATTTGGCCCTCAAGCCGTAGTCTGCTCTACTTTCATCTAGGTGCCTCTCAAGTCCTCCCCAGTGGACCACTAAATGTGTTAGCAATTGCACTCAGCTACATTTAACATAATCTAACTATGGTGGCTTAAATATATTAGAGTTTATTTTCTTTTTGTAACAAGACCAGGTGTAAGGGATTGCTGTTGCTTCAGCTGCTTAAGGTGGTTAGGGCCAGCCAAAAAGTCTCTGGTTCTCTCGGCCTTTTCCTCATGATCCCAAATGACTGCTGCAACTGCACTCATCGTGTTTGCAATGTAGCCAGGAAGGAGAAAGGCCAAATGGGTTAATCTCCCAGCTGAGTCAGCCTCCTCTTTAAAAATGCTCCCCATGCAACTGTGTTTTCTTGCATTTCACACTGGATGCACACCTCAGCCTGATGACCTTGAACAATCCCATTAATTCCTGGAGCCTGAGGTTTCTCATTTGAAGAATGGTTATAATATTTAACTGGCACATTAAAAGGGCTAGAGATGATGAATGTAATATGCCAGCTAGAAGCCTAGCCTTCAGTACATTGTAAGTGATTATTATTAATGAATTAATGATTTGTCTAATGATGATAGTATTGCTCAAGTTGCTTTTGGACTTCTGGAATGGCCTTCAGAATCTCAGTCAAATGAACCTTAATAATTATTGAATTTGAACAAGGTTAATTTGGTTATTAACAGGTAGTCCAATCTTTTTTCTACATATGGGCTGACATAACATGTTTTTGTAAATACTATCATAGTTTTATATGTTTGCAGATTGTATTTGTTGTCAGGTTACTAATTGGAGAAATAAACATAGTGGGAAAAAATAAGCTACAAAAAGGTGCTATTTGCTACATTCTTTTTAAGTAGCTTCAATAAATGCTAGGTTTCCAGACTTTTTTTAGAAGAGAAAGATAAAAGAGGACAAAACTGGAGCCAGTGACTCTGCCCTGCCTCTAGCCTTGATCATATAATTTTTCTTAATACTTTAGATTATTATGTGAACTTCATAATTCCCTTTACTACTCAAATGAATGCATTTCATTTCCTGTGTGCTGGCATGTCAAGATTGTTTCTCTACGGACTTTTTTTTTAGCCCTGCATTTACTTCTATCATCTTGTAGATAATACGGTTATGTGTTATCGGAAGGTTGACGGTTGACTTTATTATGTGTGCTTCTTTTTTAATGTTTTCTTTAACATGTGTCCAATTCAAAATTGGAAATGGTAGACACGTTATAATTAAGGTTCCTGAAACCTAATTTGATTTCTGATACAAGTGACTTCTATAATTTGACAAAATTCTACAAGGTAACTTTTGGTGTTGCAAATAGTAATTTCTTTTGAGTTTCAAGTGATAGATTCTTCATAGAGTCAAATAAGATTGTAAATTTGAGAATTTAGATGAGAAATCAAAGATAGTAGAAAGCAAATTGAAATTAAAATAGCACAAACTACTTTTATATGAAGGGAAATATATAACTTGGTTTGCATGTATTTTTCACAATTTTTTTTTTCTGTTATTGCAGCTGGATATTGCGTGATTACATATATACTCGGAGTTGGAGACAGGCACCTGGATAATCTTTTGCTAACAAAAACAGGTAACAATGGCAACTAGCAAACATACCTTTTATATGCCAGTGATTTTTACTCTGGAATCTACTTATTAACAAAATAAATTACATAGATAAATCAGAAAGTCTTAAGAGTCCCTTTAAATGGTACCATGGAAGGACATTTAGGGAAAAGTCCTTATAAGAATATAAAAGTTGTCTTCTTCCTCTACTCCCTGCTTAAAACCTGCTCCTCACCTCATTTTTGGGTTTCGGTGCATAGCAATATCATCCACAGTTGTTCAAGCCCCAGACCTGGAAGTCAGTCTTAATACCTTGGTTGGCCTTGTGTCACATATTGAACCTCTTGACAAATCTTGCTTATGCCTCACCACCAAAATAGATCATGAAGTTACCCACTGTCTTCATTTCCACTGCTTTCATCCCCTTTGAAACCACCAACATATTTTGCCTAAACAATTTGAATAAAATCTGAACTCCTTACTATGATCCTGTCACTTGCCCATGTTGGTATTCTGTCTGAATGTCAAACCACTCCTGCCTCAGGCAAGTGCCCTTGTTATTTTCTCTTTCTAGAAAGCTCTTTATCCAGGTCTTTGCAAGGCTGACTTTAGTTATTAAGTCTAAGTTCTAATGGTATCTCCTTAAAGAAGCTGTTTCTGGCTCACTGATCTGTAACAACATATTTGCCTCTTCCTCAATTATTTTCTGTTTTGTTTTCTATATAGCACTGTTCACTAGCTGAAGTTACCTCTTTTGATTAATTCAACCAATATTTGTTGAGCACCTACTGGATGCTGGGGAATACCGAAGTGAACAGAATAGACAGAAATCCTTTCCCTCATAGAGCTCGTTGACTTCTTTTTTTTTTTTTTTTTTTTGTTGAAACAGAGTCTCACTTTGTTGCCCAGGCTAGAGTGAGTGCCGTGGCGTCAGCTTAGCTCACAGCAACCTCAGACTCCTTGGCTTAAGCGATCCTACTGCCTCAGCCTCCCGAGTAGCTGGGACTACAGGCATGCGCCACTATGGCTGGCTAATTTTTTCTATATAGATTTTTAGTTGTCCATATAATGTCTTTCTATTTTTAGTAGAGACGGGGTCTCGCTCAGGCTGGTCTCGAACTCCTGACCTTGAGCAATCCACCCGCCTCGGCCTTCCAGAGTGCTAGGATTACAGGCATGAGCCACCGCGCCCGGCCAAGCTCGTTGACTTCTTACCATCATCTTCTCCCATTTAGGATGCAGGTTCAATAGGAGCAGGGACTTGTCTGTCCAGGTTACCACCATGCCTCCAGAGTCTTGAATAACACCTGCTTAAGTGTTCAGGAAATCAGTGTTGAATTAATGATGAATAAATATTTGTGTTCTTCCACGTAACCTTTTCTTCTTTGGGCTAAATAATCCTATTTTCTTCAGCTTTCTGCAAAAAATAGATTTTCACATTACTCTTTAAATTGGTTTCTCAAGACACTTTCTGTTTTGTTAGTATTCCCCTAAACTGTGATAGCCAGAATTTAACATAATACACAAAGTGTAGTTTGATTATTAATATAATAACCCTAGAGTTTACAAATATGGAATTTTGCATATTCAATTTTTAATTATTACATGTGAAAAATCATCTGTGGTAGAATTTGCATGTGTGGTATCACGTGTGTGTCAAGGTCAGGCAATCTTTTAATAACCAAGACTGAAGGAATATAATCAGATTGTCATCAAAGTTCTTGGCTAATTTAGCAAAGGATATTTAAAAATGTTATGGTGTATTTGAAGAGAGTTATAATTTGCAAGTTTTCATGTGGTGTTTTCATTAGCTCTTGCTTTTGGTTAAATCTTTTAACCATATGAATCAAGCTACCGAAGTGATTCCATTTGTTTCCAGACTATAATCATTTTATACCCAAAATGGAATTCTCTATTTTGTAGAGCAGTATTACATCTGTAATATTATACTCACAGATTCTACTTGATTTTTCTTTTGGAAATTGATAAACAGTCATGCTATAAGAGACTTTTTTTTCTGTTAGACTTTGAGAAGTGCTCTCTCTTGTGTGTGTGTCTGTATGTGTTGATAGGGATATTTAAGAATAAGATTTAGAAAGAGGAGTCTACCTAATATACTGTTTTTGGCCCAGATCTCAATTACTTATTTTATGGAAATTGAATAAAATTTCAGAAACACAGGCTTTTTAAGCATCTCATTGCCAGTTTACCACTAGAGGGCGCTCCAAATTTGCCTTTTAGAACACACACATTTACCTTAAAGTGTGCTAGATAAGAGGCACTTTTTTCCTATTAAAATAGCAGTTCATTTTTGAACTGCTCTGGAATTGTTTCATCCAGTTACATTATGCAGTTAGCATTTTAAATCTGCCTTACTAGGATGAATGTTTTCAAATTTTCAGGTTCAGTTTGAGAGAAATTAGAGTATATAAGTAGAGACTGAGGTATATCAAGACAAATAGAAGTGTAATACATTCCTCAACTTCTAGTAATTTATAATAATTTAAGAATTTTTGCGTAGCCATCTTTTACTGATAGTCTTTACTGATAGTCATATTTCAAAGCAGTTTCAAGTTATATTAATTCTAGATATGTTGTAAATAGACTTTGTATAGTTTAGACAAAGTAAATTTAGAATGTGGTTCATTGTAGGAAATATATTTCAATACTTTTAGGTAAAACTGCCTCAACTATCATGAAGCATCTTCCATTGTTTATTTTGGGCCATTATACCTGCAATTTGAGAACTTTATATTCTCTTACATAGCTATCAATCTCTTAACGGCTGATGGAACATTTTTTAATATATCAAGTAACATTTCTCCCATTCTGCAAAATAAAACACCTTTGTCTTCGGTTCTCATTTGCTAGCCTGGGCAGGTTTAAAGTCTATGACTCTGCTTTAGATTAAAGTGGTTTTGAATTATCATAGACTTCCACTGTATCATTAGTGTCTAGTTTCCTGGTGTGAAGGATAGAGCAGAAGAAAGAAACACCCAGATTTCATTTCACTTGTGTCTTTTGGGGACTTGCCCCTGACAAACTGTTCACCTTGTAAATATAGATGAGATAGAAAATGACCTGGTTAAGAACTCTAAGTGTGTGTGAAAGAAAATTAGTCACTGCGTATAGAAAATGTCAAAATTTATACAAAGGTAATGTGCTGAAATGCAAAATATGAGTCTTAATTATAGATTTCCCAGAAATATTTTTTTGCTCATGCTTTATTTGGCTTGGGATACTTTTAGCTTGGTTGAAGTTTCCTCTACTTGTACAGCAGAGGGCACTGTGTACCCACCATAAATGTAAAAGTAAGGAAATTCTTTTGTCAGTGTATTGTCATCTAGTCAGTTACAACACTGCTTTCTTGAAATTTGGGATGAATGATATTTCACTTAATAGTGCATTACTATAGATTCTTTGGGCAAGAAGTTACAAAATTTGAGCTGTGGTGCGGGATTAAAAAAATACAAAATTTTTTTTTTTTCCCCAGAGTAATTGCCTTTATAGGAAGCTTTAAGAAGCTTTTTTAGGGTAATCAATTGTGGCAGGATTCAAATAAGACATGATTTAGGTTTATCTCAACTCTTTGGAGAAAGGTTTAATTTTTGTTTTTATTTTTGAGAATTTGAGAAAAAAAGGGAGGCCAGTATAACTGAAAAATGCGTTCATTGCTAATGGCAAACATACTTTAAAATAGAATTCATATGTGAAATTAATATGGATATAACTGAAAAACAATCACAAATGAAAACAGGGAGGTGGTTTCTGTACCAAATGAAAAGTTAATTGTAGGTCCTAAGGCTGGCCCTTCTAATTCTGAATTATCCTTCTGTGAGAGGAGTAGTGGCTTTTTTGTCTTTCTTGGCACTTCATAGTAATGCACTTTAAACCTTTTATCAGACAGCTCAAAGTAAAGAAAAACAGTTGTTCTTATTGTTATCCTGATTGTATTTTTTAATACATCTCCTATCCTGATCTTCTTTATTATTTAATTTTATATAAAATTGATTCACCATTTTTTTAGAATCTGAGGAACAGTCTCATATAGCAGTTATTAATAATATGTCAGGCTCTAAAGTCAAATTTGGGGTTTAATTTGCCCTTTCCCCTTTTGGTGATGTTGGGTAAGTTTCCTAATATACTCTTGACTTGGTCTCTTCTTCTGCATATAAAAATAATAATAGAACCTCTTTCTTGGTGGTGGTGTAAGGATTTTATGAGATATGGTAGACATTTGCTTGGTATTGAGCACCTAGTAAACATTCCTTAAAGGTTGGCTGTTAGGTTTTGTTTGTTTGTTTTACCACCGGGAGATGAGGAATGCCTTCCTTTTTTTGCTTATGTAGTCGTTACTTGGACTCATAATGTTAGAGATAAGAAAATAGTTACTATATTTCAAAAATTTCTTTTTCCTACCTGCTGTACTTTGGATATTTGACCCCTCCAAATCTCATGTTAAAATTTGATTCCCAGTGTTGGAGGTGGGGTCTAATGGGAGGTGGGGGGGAGCACCAAATGGATCATGGGAGCAGATCCTTCATGCACGTCTTGGTGTTATCTTCTTGGTAATGAGTGAGTTCTCACTGTATTTGTTCCCAGGAGAGCTGGTTGTTAAAAAGAGCCTGGCAACTATTCTCTTGCTTCCACTCATTTGCCATGTGATCTCTTCACTTCACCTTTATGTCTTACTGTTCTTTGATACTCCAAACTGTTACTGAAAAATATTACATTATTACTAAGCTTTTACCTATAAGTGAAAATACTTCTAACTGAATATCTCGTGAAGGTTTAAGTAGTAAGTCCTGGAAACAGTGGGAGTATAGGTATAGGGAGACTTTTTAATTCCAAAAGTATGTATAACAATAAGCAGTTGTTTGTCACCTTCTTTTGTTTCTAGGTTTAGTGGTAGGACAACAGGAAAGATAAAACATTCACATGAGAAAAAAAGACATTTTGTGCAAAAATGGTAAATGCCAGGTTATATAGCAAAAAGTTGAAGACAGTGGGAAACTCATTGTGAAGTAGGATGTCAGGGAAGAAATTTTAGAGTTGGGGATTATATGGAATCTTAAAAAAAATAGAGTTTGGTTTATAGGGAACAGCAGAAGAAAGTCAAATGGAAGGGGAGTAAGCAGACGTATGAAAAATGGAATGAATACAGTTTTGAGATTGGTCACATTTATTATTAATATATACATGAAATAAGAATTTGAAACATTACCATTAAATGCTATTAATTTCATTAGTATCTATACTCTTTAATCCAAGAACTACAAATGCCTTGGACTACCATTTTAGAAATAAGTTCATGTCACTTATGCAAATAACAGGAAAATTTAATTAGCACCTCTTATTCCCTATATGTGGCAAGTCAGGGACAAAAGGAGGTAATTATAGTCAACAACCAGTTTGTTTTATGTACACTTTGTCTCTTGACTGTTTAAGGTGATAGATTTGAATAAGACCACACTCCCTGAACTTCTTAAACATTTTTTATTTCATGAAGTGCATTTTTAAAATCTGTACAAGTTTCATTTATAGATATTAACTTTTAAAAAACCATTCCCTTTAGTATGTATGAAGATGAATTTTCTTAAAATATTAATAGCCTCTTTTCAAAATACATGGCTTTTTGAACTTGGAAAGCATAATAATGGTTTCATTGTTAGATACTAAATCTTTTATGCCTGATAATTAGGTAGTAATCCTATTCTTCGAGAGTTTTCTTACAAGAAGAATAGAAATATACCCTTCATTTGCAAGCAGTGATGCATAGGCGACATTGGAATTCCAGTAATGCCTGTAATGATACGAAAATTGGGACTAGGTTTTCTATTAAAAGCATGCAGCCTATTAAATAAACCATATGAGATGGCAATTTTATATCAAAGATTGATCGATTGCTCTTCTGCTGAAGTATAGAATATCATTAGAAATTATATTGATAACAAAACATTTAAATAATTAAATAAAACTGAGGAAAGATTATACTTGTAACATTGTGAACTTCTCATCTCTTTACCTCTTGAAGGGTAGTGTATCCAACAAGGTATTAATAGAAAAAAAATGGGAACTCCAGAATGGGAATAAAGCACTAAAATAAGTGCTTAGTTGAACAAAGGATATACATCCAGTTGAAGGCAATAAAATCTTCAATAGAAGTTGATCATGAGCTTTTCACCAAATCATAGGAAATTGAAATGATAGCATATGCCCCTTGAACTGTAAGAGATTAGGAGATAATGCTTTTCCAGTGAGTACTGAAGTTATCAAATTCCTTATTCTAAAACTTGTTCCTCATATTTTTTGAATCAAGAACTTCCCTTGGGAATCTGTCAAAGTGTATATGGATCGCCCCAAAAATCAGTGTCATTGTGTTTAAAGACACTGAAGCTCATTTTGGTATTCTGAAAAGGTATCTCTCAGTCATGAGTGATTCATAGGTTTTCTCTGAATGGAAATGAAACCCCTGGTGCTGCATATTTTATAATCTTAAGTACGTACAACATGAAACTTGATATTAACTTCTTTGTGTCTACTCCTACATAGCACAAAATAAAAACAGATTTATAAATTAAATCAATGTTACAAACTAGTGAAACTTAACACCATTAATGTGATAGGTGATATGCTATTTATGGAAACTAAATTGCCACTTACAATGTGAATATGGTACAGAGAGTATAGTGTAAGTTTGAGTTTGGAGTGCTTTTATAATAATGGCCCATGTGAAGATTCTTTTACTGCTTTTCTCCGCTTGAACTATTTTAAAACCTCTATGTCCTCAGGATACTGTCATGTAATTTCAAGGTATAACTAATTCTGCTTCTCTTCTGTTAGTATTACCCTGCAACAATTTAAAATAGCATTGCTGTTTAATTCCAGCTGATCAAAACCATTCAAATCACAGAGCAATAGTGAGTATTAAATAGTAAGGTGGCATCCAGATGATCTAGACTCAGTCTATATTAATTTTATTTTAGATCATCATGGAAATGAAAATATAAAATTTTAAAAACAAAACAACTTCTCATAAGAACTGTCAAACTTCTAGAAGAAAATTCTGACATCAACAATGTTATTAAAAGTTTTCTAAGCTGTGAATGCGGAATTAGGATGTCTGTTGGTTAAAAAAATACAAAATAGACACCTTGTTTACTCCTGGATGCTAGACATTGTCCTAGGTTTCAGGACTATAGTAAAGATAAATAAAACAAGATTCTTGATTATAGTAATACTCTCACTGGTTCATTAAGAGTTTAATAGTGATAGAAAGATAAGTGAATAAATAATTTCAATATATACTTAAGTAAGGGATAGTAATAGATATAGGTGAAGTAAGGAGCCTTATTAATGGCTTACCAATTGTCTGCTGATTTAGATAGCCTTAGTGTGGGCTACAGGAATCATTTAGCTAAGATGTTATTCCTTATTTTTTTTTTTTTTTTTGGAACAAAGCCATTTTTCCATTCTCTATAGATTCCTTGCTATTTATATCTATTTATAATTCCTTCTTATCTCACCTCCCTCATATATCATTTACTAGACTAGATATAGCCATTTCTTTTTAAAAAAATCAATTCTCATGGAACTTTGACCAGTCCTCCAGTTTGAACATGTTAAACCTAGTTTTTAAGCTAAAAAATAAATAAATAAATATTAAGACAGGGAGGTGATAAATGGAAAATTGGTTTCTTGTGCAATACTTATATTGATAATAGCTAATTATTCCAAAGCCAGATGATTAATATTGCTTAAACATTTGGATAGTTGTTTTTATAATCATTCATATACGGGCTATTTCTCTTTATATATGCATCCCGTGTCCCAAATTTGTTCCTGTGTACAATTTCTGACAAGATAACTGTAGTTTTCTTTACTGTTGTTTGAAAATAGTGCTATAGGCCGGGCACGGTGGCTCACGCCTGTAATCCTAGCACTCTGGGAGGCTGAGGCGGGTGGATCATTCGAGTTCAGGAGTTGGAGACCAGCCTGAGCAAGAGCGAGACCCCATCTCTACTAAAAATAGAAAGAAATTATCTGGCCAACTAAAAATATATACAGAAAAAAAAAAATTAGCCGGGCGTGGTGGCACATGCCTGTAGTCCCAGCTACTGGGGAGGCAGAGGCAGGAGGATAGCTTGAGCCCAGGAGTTTGAGGTTGCTGTGAGCTAGGCTGACGCCACGGCACTCACTCTAGCCCGGGCAACAGAGTGAGACTCTGTCTAAAAAAAAAAAAGAAAATAGTGCTATTATCTATCTTGAATTTTATGTAAATTTAATATTATTATTGCCTAACATTCAGACTTTTTTATTATCTGGTCTTGGAAGATTTGAAATTATTTCTCATTTTCAAAATAAAGTAAAATTTCTAACTTGCTGTATTGTTTCGTTTTTCCTTGTGAGAAAGATACTTAAAGGAGTTACAAAAGTAGGGTTGCTTATCCTTTTAATATTTATTTAATAATTTTACTAATTCCTGACAGTTGTGATCTCACATGTAATAGACATAAATATCAATTCAGTATATTCAAACATCTCTAAAATGGTGTACTGTAGTTTAGTATTTAGTATGGTAAGTAGCATTGTATTTACTTTTGAACAAATTTAGAATTTTAGTTTTTAAGTGGTATTTGAAATATTTAAGATAAACATTTGTAAGCAGCTTTAAGAGACCTAGTCACTAGATAGTAAATGGGTTGATTAGTTTTGTGTAAGTCCTGTGAGACTAAAAAAGGATTTTTCTCTTCTGACTGTAATGCAAGAAATATGCTATAAGATTTTAAGTTCTGCTAAACAAAAAAAAAAGAAGAAGAAGAAGAAGAAAAAGCTATCCAGGCTTTGACAATCTTTGATTCTGGAAACCTAAAAATAGGATTTAAATTTTTAAATTACTATTACTATGGGATGCTTTTAGGCATAGTTTCATCTGAATAGGAGTTAAAGTGAACTAAAATATGCTTTAAAGGCCCCTCTCAAACCTGGAGTTAGATGATCAAACAATTTAGTAGGCTCATCATGAACTAATATTCTTTATGAAAAGACCCTGCTTATACCAGGTGTGTGACATATCCCCTGTCCAGTTCTTTAAGATAATTCTGGAAACAAATGAATTTCTTGTCGACATCCAGGCAAACTCTTCCACATAGACTTTGGATATATTTTGGGTCGGGATCCGAAGCCTCTTCCTCCTCCCATGAAGCTGAATAAAGAAATGGTAGAAGGAATGGGGGGCACACAGAGCGAACAATACCAAGAGTTCCGCAAACAGTGTTACACGGCTTTCCTCCACCTTCGAAGGTAAGTTGATTTGCTTAATGTAGAGAATTTTGGTAAATTCATTTTATACAGCAAGAGAAGGAGTTGTTCAATGTATGCATTCTTTAGCAACAATCTTTTTCAAAATGACATAGGCAATATTTCCTAATATGTATTTGATATCTATTTTGATAGGCAGTCTGATATCAAAGGAAAAAACATAAAATTTCTTGCTTTCCCACTAATTATCTCATTGCTAAATCCCATCAACTAGGAAGCTGGCATTACACAAGATTAGGAAAATACGGAGGCTTCCAACTCAATGAGTTGACATCATTTCAATAAGATGTGCTTCTACAGTACTGGGGTAGAGAAAAGGTTGAGGAACTTAGTGTCATTCAGATCTCCCTGAAGACAGTCCTGGAGGATCCAATCACCATGCTGGGTTCTCATCCTTCTACCTTGCTGACTCCCATGTCTTTATCAAAGATTCAAGGATTTAACTAATTTAGAGTGATACTAGATCAATTATTTCTGTTCTTTAGCACCTTTATCAGCTTCCACTTTGGGTACTTTTCGGGAATATTTAGAAGTTTGTTCAATGATTGAAGTAAATGTTACAAATGATATTTTTCTTTCTTTTTAACGCCTCATCAGTCATTCTTGCTACAAGCAATGTTTTTTCTCTATTTCTTCTTTGTTTCTTCAATGCCACTAAATCTCTGCTTCCTTTATCCTGATTTACTTAGAACTGAATATCATACATCATCAGGAAAAAAAAATAAAAGTCATGTTTGTTAAATTCAGGACATGGCTCTGACGATTAGTCAAAAATGACAGGATGATTTGACTCTGATGCTGTTTTCAACCTTACTATGCAAAATGAATTTTCTTAGTCCAGCAGAAAATCCCAGCCCAGGAGACATATTTACTTGCCTCATACAGGTGAAAATATAACCAATAGACAGGGAGTTGCCTGTGCATGTGGACTGTGTCTTCTTCATCTTCGTAACCTCAATCACTCATATGGTGCTTGGAACACAGACACTCTATGTGTATTGGATGATAACTCTCATTGTTTGTATGAGACCCCTCAGAATTTCTGCTTTAGATCTGGGGTGGGGTCCCAGGTGATGTTCCCAGGTGATGTTAATGCTAAGAGTCTCAGGAGAATGGCTTTCCTGTATTAATCAGGTTTCATTTTTGCAAAGATTAGGCCTTCATTGTAAACTCAGTCTTTTCCATGTATCACAAACTGTATAGCATGCATTTTACAAATGGCCACATTATTTATCCTTTGGGTGGCAGAATGGCTCAGTTTTACCCTCTAGAAATACAAAAAGAATAATGAGAATATCAGCACTCTTTCGATTTGCTTGGTGATACAAAAGCACTTTCATAGAGATGAGAGTTCCATTTTAATATCTTGGAATTTTAATTTTAAATAGTTAAAGCCTATAGAAAACTAGACTGAACCATGGAGATCTTAGTGAGGTGCCAGACAAGATGGTAAGGAACGATAGCTAAAGAAACGTCAAAGGTGCTCTATCTTAGTGAAAGCAGAAGGAAAACAATGTGCCTTATAAACTGTCACTGGTAATGGATTAGTAGCAATTCAGTAGAATGAGAAAACAGGCAGGTTATTAATGGAAAGCCAAAGTTAACTTTCTCGCCACAAAGAAAAATCACAAAGACATTAATCTAAATAATCTTATGCTAAGTTTTAATGAAAATTGTTTTCTTTTTATTTAAAAAAATTTCCCTGTATTTCAATTAAGATTAGCTGGACCTTGGTATTTTGACCAATTTATCTTTTAATGTTGTATTTTAGAGTATGGTTCAGTTCGTTTAAAAATTGCCTTTAGGACATGAGAATTGACCTAATAGTTGAAGGCTTGTTTGGAGCTAAGGTTATTAACTTTTCTTATTAGGCTTTGTAGGTATAACCAACTACCTTCTTTTATGGTTTTTGTTGATTAATTTTCTCAACAAGAAACCCCTGAATACACCATAGCACATAAACAGGGTAGTCCCTTTTGAATTAAGTTATGAATGTTTACAGTTGTGCAGATGTAAAGACATATTTAATGATGTGATGATTTTCATTTTATAAAGTATGTTATCATCCCTTATTAATCAGTAGATATCACACCAGCAATTAGTTGGCACATTTATTTTTGAACTCTCATGGCAACAGTACTGAAACATTTTGCATCTCAAGTGTTCACGGAAAACATAACTTTCTCCTAACCCATGTTAGGAACTCTGTGGCCTGATCCCTAACAGGCCACTGACTGGTTCCGGTCTGTGGCCCCGGGAGTTGAGGACCACAGCATTAGGGGACAGTTCTGGGCCCCATCATATTTAATTGGTCTGGGATTGGGCCTAGACATTGATATATTTAAGAAACTCCCCAGGTGAATCTAAAGGGCAGTGAGATCTGAGAACTTCTAAAATATCCTTTTCAGAATTGAGTCTTATATTCTCCCTGTGTTACCCTATAGTAGATTGCTAAAGATTCTCCCATGGCAAGATGGGAAGAAACTGTGTACCCGTATAATTAACAATGAAGTAGGATGAAAGTAGGAATCAAAGTAGGAAAGCTTTCATTCCTACTTTCATCCTCTTTTATGTAAGATCCAAGTGCTGATGGCTGCAAGCTAATACCACCAGCACTGATACCTCCTCTGAGATATATCTAACTGACATCTCTACTGAGAATCTAGTAGGGATCTCAAACTCTACATGTCTAAAATGGAATTCTTGATTCCTTGTCTAAAATCCTGTTACTCCTCCATTCAGCCTTTCCTATTTTGGTGAGTAACACTTGTGTCCGTTGTTACTTACACTAAATCCTTTGTGACATTCAGTTCCTCTACCCTTCCCCGTCACTTCCATTGAAACTGTCAACAAGTACCATATGCTTCATCTCCAAAATATAGCCTAATGGCCTCTATGTTGTTTCTTTTCCACATGGAAGTCTATGATATGGTTTCCCTACCTCTGTTCTTATTCCCCACAAGATGGCCAGTGTGAGCTTTTAAAAATGCATATCAAAATTTGTCTCTCTACTCTTTAAATTCAGTTGCTTCTCCCTGCATATAAAATAAAATTATAACTCTTTAAGATGGCTCTTTCTTTCCCCTCCCTATCAACCTCTGATCTATTTCTTTATTTTTTCCTTTTTAAAATCTTTCAATCAATCAATCAGACATAAAATTATCATGTTTATCAGTTTATTGTGATTTTCCACTCTCCTCCAGAATGTAAACTTCATGAATGTAGAGATCTTGTTTGTTCAGTTCACTGCTATATTCTTAGTGCCCAAAACAGTGTTTATAGTGAATACTCAGTATATATTTGTTGGCTGAATGAATAAAATTATTATATGAGTAGAAATGAAATAACATCTGTATGCTTTGATCAATTTTTACAAGGAAATCAGTAACTTAAAGCTAAGTTAAAGCTGTGTAGCTCTTATAACTTTTTTTCCTAAGAGTGTGAGTGGGTTAGGGCCTGATTTGATCAAGGTAGAAGTTTTCATTATAGTTCCTCCTGCTTTTTATGGGCAACATAAAATTCAGAAATGATGATAAAATAGGTCGTTTGAAACTCATATGGATAATCATTTTTCTATAGAAGTTTTATCATCATTACAGTTCAAGTATTAAATAACTTTTTAAAAAGTTTGTGCTTTCTTTTTTTTTTTTTTTATTGTAGATAGGTACTCACATCCATCCCCAAAGGCAAACCTGAATTTATTTTTAGCATGATAAGAGGGGGCCACCCAGAGCATAACTACCTCAGGTGGAAAGTGTTCTGGAGCAGAAGGTGGAATGTATGTACCCAGTGTAGATTATTTAAACCTTTTCCCACAAGGCTCCACCTTTGGAAATGAGAGCATTTAAAATAGTAACATTCCTTCTCCTTGTTTGGGGAAAGACGAGTTTAGGATTGGTGAAGATAAACTGTTAAGTACTTGTTAGAGACCAGCATACTCCAAAGATGATATTATTTAGATATCTTGCTCATTTTTAATGCAGTAGAGTACTAGCTATTTTCTTCTCCATTTAGAATTACTTTTATCCTGGCCATTCACTGTAGTTCTTGAAACCATGATTGGGATATCTGGAAGATGCTCAGGAGTGATTCATGGGATAACATTATTTCCCTTTCATTCATTTAGCCATGACACACTGAGGTAGTTTTAAGGTAGCAGATTGTTGTCATCATCTAGCAAAAGCAAATCTTCATTGTTATAAAATGCTAATTAGATTTATAGTGGATTCCCCTCATACCCCTTCCAAAGAGAATATACTTCCTAAGGGACAAAAAGAATGGTGGGATTAGATGGTTAGTTACTCCAATACTTTGTTCCATAGTATGAGATCTAAATATGGTGTTATGTGAAGACCCTAAAATAAGATATTTTTTCAAGGCCTGTTTTTCATTGAGACAGCCAATGAATAATCTCCCATTCTGTTTTCCATTGAAGTAACAGCAGTCATTATAAAAATCCAAGTACCACTACTTCTAGAAACTTTGTTAATATAAGAAAGAAATGCAAAATTCTAACTCATTGCTCTTTTTTTCTTTCCTACTCTTTAGGTATTCTAATCTGATTTTGAATTTATTTTCCTTGATGGTTGATGCAAACATTCCAGATATCGCTCTTGAACCAGATAAAACTGTGAAAAAGGTAATTTTTATACATCCTCAAATATCACAATCTACTTTGCATATATAAAAGATATTAGGATTTTAGCAATCCATTTTCCCTTTTCCTAGCCCCTTAGTAACCAAAATTAAGAGAGATCTTTTGTATAATTTTTTCACAGTCAAAATCTGGAGAGACAGCTTACTACATCAACCGTTGCTCTATGTCCTGAAAGGTTTAGCTTTTCCTTACATACGTCGAATGGGATACTTGATTCCTGGCACTCCCAGGCAAAGCATGCTAAGGATGTAATGCCATATAGGAGAAAACAACTATTCTTTATTCTTTCCATCCATACCGTTTGTTGCAGGGGTTTCTTACAATGTCAGAAGAGACCTGCTTTTTAACTCATTCTGCAAAGAGAAGAACAAAGGAAAGCCATCATGTAGATGAACAGTTATTCAGAGATTTCTTACCTTGAGTTGTAGCAAGAGATGGGAGGAAGGGCAGTGGATTTGAAGGTTGTTATATGAATTAATTTTTTATTCTATTATTCATTGGGCGGGTATATGTAAAGTATTTACCCGAAGGTTATATGAGATGATCTTAAATGGCACTATGATTATTAATACTGAACTTCAAAGAAAGATAGTGTAGGTTTTTTTTAACTTGTGAAAGTATAAGATCACTGCAAGGCAGAAGCAGTCTCAGGGATGGGGTTGCTCTGGTGGTTGAAAATAGTAATTAGCATCAAAAAGCTCTAAGTTCTAATATAACTGACTCTGAACATTATTAGATACCTCTGTGAATTGAACATGAATGATACTAATCTCTTTTTTTCTAATTTTATACATCTTTGGCAAGCAATGAGAGAAATTTTAATGTAAATATTGTATTACTTAACCATTTAAGAAAATTATGCTCTCAGGATTCCATTTATTCTTTATCGAGCCAGCACTGTTTCAATAAAAGTTTCTTTTTCCCTCACTAAGAAATAGACTAACTTATCACACTCACTTTTAGACTTTTTTTTTTGTCACTTTATTTTTTATGGACTAATGTTCATCCATCACGAAATATAATTGATTGATGAAAATTTTCTTAATTATAAACAATGGCTGTACCAGATTTTTAATGTTATTGCTTTTTTTCTTTCTTTCTCTCTCTCTTCTTTTTTTTTTTTTTTTTTTTTTGCATCTACTGTGGTCAGGGTCTGTTTTGCTCTTTACTTTAAACCCATTTATCTTATATCTGTCATATATTCACTTTTCCCTAACTTTACTCACCTTTAGAAATCATTGTCATTTATGAAAGTTCTATAACAGTGTTTGTCAAACTGAGATAATTTCTTCTGTCAGCTAAGCTATGTTGTTCTTATTAGATCTTTTGTTCCATCTTTATTTTAGGAAATCATAATAATTGCCTTTTGTTACCAGCTATCTTTATAGCACTATCTTTTAAAACATGAAGCAATTCATTTTATGGGGGGGAAAAACATGTTTATTAGTTTGCTTTCTTATAGACTAGTACTGCCGACCTTTTTGCTCTAGTTTCAATTAAGTGAACCTTTAAAAAGCATTCACCATATTTTTTCCTTGAAGAGTATTGTGTAAAAGGTTTCTTTGCTTTCTGGTGTTATATAAAGAATCAGTAGATTTTTATACTTGGATGAAATAATGATTGTTGACATTACTTCACAGCATTACTAATTGGAAAATTTTTGCCTTGGCCTCATGAATCAAAGCCAGTTAGAAAAACAGAGTAATGCATTTGAGACTGAAGTCTTTAAAGAAATACAGATTATTCAAATTGTATGAGTGGTCATAACAAAGCACAATGATGGTTTTCTGTCTCCATACCTTATGTTACTATGTAACACTTTTGTTTTAATTTTTTGGAAACTGATAACTTATATACGGAATACATGACATTTTTGTTAATCAGATTTGTTTATTTGTTAGAAAACATGATTGCTAAAAAATGTGAGATAGGATTGACAGGGTTCAGGACATACTACCCCAAAATATGGCACCTTGGCATTTGAGAAAATAGCACAGAAGCAGGAAGGTCTCTCTGACCATTGGCCACTGTTCTCCCCAGAGGATGCCATAAAAGAATTCTCTGAGCTTCCTCTAGAGTAGGTTATAAGACCCTCATTCAAGAGAAGTCCTGAACTATGCCCAGAGGAGGGGACTCTCAGACAGAGATGCCAAGAAGAATCTGAACAAACAGGCCTCGCTAAGTTCCCCCGCAGTTTGTTCCCATTATATCATACCCCCTTTTGTCTAATGATGTTTCTCTACAACTACGCACTTCTTCATCAGACTTAGCAAAAAATAAACAGTTTTCCCTATTCTTTGGGTCTTCATATTTTGAAGACTCCCATATTACATAAAACTTATATTAAATAAATTAGCATGCTTTTCTTTTGTTAATCTGTTTTTTGTTATAGGAGTCGTAGCCATGAACCTTGTGATGGATGAGAAATCTTTTCTCCCTTAAAGTTCAAAATTTTGAACATATAAACATCAATCACAAACATTGATTGCCTTGCTTGGTAGTAATAGGTAGGTTAGGGTGCTACTCAGTGTTTGGTGCTGTGAAAAGATGACTCAAAAATTGAGCTGGTGGAATAGCCAGGAAATTGGGGAAGAAATTCTGGAAAAAAGGGGAAAGTCACAGAGAAAGTGAGTTCTCACCTTTCCCATATAAAATTTTCCCAAATCCTAACTGAAGGTGAAACTACGGAGAACTCCTGGTCGCAGCAGAGGAAGAAGCAGCAGGGTGAAGCTTGAATAACTGAGCAGAGTTTTCAGCTGTTGTCCATCACAGGGAGGACATATTCTGGATTTGATTTTAGCCAAGTTAACTGCCTGCTAGAATGAATCTTTACAGGAGCACAACAGAATTCAGAGCCTCTATAACACATCATTCAGAATGCCTGTTATCTAATTTTAAAAATCACTAGATACGTGAAGAAACAGAAAAATGTGATACAAAGTCAATGAAATAAAAGAGCATTCGGTGAAAACACACCCAGAGGTGGCCTAGAAATCAAAACCAACAGAAAAGGACTTTAAAAAGCAGCAATTACAAATGTTCATGGGCTTAAGGGAAAATAAATACATAATGACTGAACAGATGGGGATATCAACAGAGAAAAAAAAACTAGGAAGAAAAGAGAACAAAATGAAAATTCTAGAGCTAAAAGTATAGTAGCTAACATGTAATATTAATTGGATAAGCTTAACAGCACAGATATGGCATTAGAAGGAATTAGTGAGTTTAAAGGTAAATCAGTAGAAATTATATAATTTGAACAGAATGTGCTTGAAGAAAATGTAGCAAGATGAGATTATATTAATATTCTCTTCTTTCACAGTCTATATAGGAACAGAAACATTGTCAATCACTGCCAAAATAAACTAGATCTTCTAAAATATTTCCTCTCCTGTAGAATTTCCCTGTACCCCTGCAAAGTCCTACTTTAATGGATCTATAATTGCAAAGATGAGAGATTTTTTTTTTTTGAAACAGGGCCTCACTCTTGCCTGGTGCCTGGGCTAGAATGCAGTGGCATCATTATTTAGTAGCTCACTGCAATCTCCAAGGCTGGGGCTCAAATGATCCTCCTGCCTCATGAGTAGCTGTACGCTAATTTTTTTATTTCTTGTAGAGACATGGTCTTACTGTGTTGCTCAGACTGGTCTCTAACTCCTGGCCTTGAACGTTGCCCCCGCCTCAGCCTCCTAAAGGGCTAGGATTAAGGCGTGAGCCACCATGCCCAGCTGAGAATTTATTTTTTAGTTCATATTTAAGTTTAAAGTTATAATTGATTTTCAATAGCATCAAATTCTAGAAAAAAATCTGTGTTTTAAGAATCTAAGAACCTAGGGGACAATGACAGGTAGCCTAGTATAAGTCAGTAAATATGCTGTATGCAGTTAACCCTCTTTGTTGTCAAAGAGAATCTTTTCATGTTTGGTAAATAACATTTTTGTTTTACTCCAAATACCTATCTTCTATTTGTAATTCAGGCACTTACACAAGTATGCAAGCTTTGATAAATTGGGCTAGTTTTATTTTGATTCTTCTGCTCTATAGTTTTTTTACATTCTTAAAAATAGTTCCAAAATTGTCAAAGTTGAAGTTAAGAAAAGCAAAGGATTAAACTCAAGAAACATGTTTGTCATTATCTGGCATCAAGAAATTAGAGAGCCAGTTCATTAAAGATACACCCTTAGATGTCCCTCCACCAAATTGTTTTTCACTTTTTACATCCACTTCTCTTTTGCCTTCCTTATCTTGAGGCTGCAGAACTATCAGATCACCTGATGTACCTCCAATGCATTGAAGAGACAAGAGCACTGAGCTGGGGCTATGGATTGTTGTACTGTCTGTTCTTTATTATTCCTGCCTTTCTCGTAGGTTAATCCTGTGCTTGAAAGGAAATACTAAATGTAGACCATGTTTCATCCACTTGGAAATCTCATTTTCTCCTAGCCTGCGTTTTAGAAGTATATAAGAGAAAGGAATGATGTGTGATGGTTATGTGTGGTGGCATGGGATTGTCTGGAAGTATATGCCTCTGATAAGTTAAGGGTCCCTGAGTTGTCTTCATAAATTCTCTGTGCCTCAGTTTCTGCATCTTATAGATGGAGATATTTTCTGCCTCAGGATCATCTAGGAGTCAAATGAAATGTTTCATGTATAATGCTTTGCACAGTGTTTTGTACAAAGTTGTTGTTCAGTAACATTGGCTTTTGTTTTTTAGGGCACCATTTTGTCAATATGTATGCATATGCACATAGATATACACACTAATTTTTCTAGTATTTGATTGGTATTGAAAATCAACTGTAACTTTAAATATGAACTAAAAGAAAAAGTCCCTTACCTTTGGAAACTATAGACCCATTGAAATAGTCCTTTCCAGGGATACAAGGAAATTCTGTAGGAATGGAGACATTTTAGAAGATCTAATTTAGTTTATTTTGCCAGTGATTGTCATAGTTCCTGTTCTCATACAGGTAGTGAATGTGGGGGAGAATATCAATGTAACCTCACCTTGCTACCTCCATTTCAAAGGAGTTGCAGGTATAAACTGAAGCAGATTGTTAATATGTCATAATTTAAATCATTTTGTACTAGATTTGAAATTTTTATAAAAGGCATACCTTTGAGGTAAAAGAATAGTTTTTTTCTATTTTTAAATTTCTGGGCCCTAATGGAATCAAATTTTTTACTTTGTTCATTTTTTTTTCTTAAAAACTGTTCGCAACCAACAACAGATTGATATAAAGAGCATATAACAAAACCGCAAACTTACTCAAAAGAATGGCATTCAGAACTGCTTTTATAAGTTACTAATCACTTATTTGGCATAGATATAGTTCATGCTGTATTGTGATGTCTTTGTCAGTTTGATTCTGTCTCTTCAAAATATGCCCCTGTTTTTCTTCATTACAAAGACCGTAAACAGACTGTTACCTTGTAGGTTCAGGATAAATTCCGTCTAGACCTGTCAGATGAGGAGGCGGTGCATTACATGCAGAGTCTGATTGACGAAAGTGTCCATGCTCTGTTTGCTGCAGTGGTAGAACAGATTCACAAGTTTGCCCAGGTAAGTTCTCTGAGGACAATACATTTTTCTCACCTTCTCCATGGCTACCCCAAAATCCTCAGAGAGCCATACTTTTCTCCTGCCAGTTGACATCTTTCCTGGTTTTTGTCAAGCCTTTTTGACATCTCGTTAACCAGTTGAAGTAAATCATGTTCCTTGTATTATTAACTCTAAAACTTCTGCTTTTCATAGTAAAGACTAAATTGTAGTGCATTAACATAGGTATTTTTGTATTTAGTAGACGGTGGTGATTATAAATTCTTGAGAATGATTTGGGGTCTAGCAGAGTCCTTTCACAAGCAAGACTTGGAACTTGTTGGGTTTTGGAAAATGGAGAAGTGCTAGGAAGAGGGTTTAGAAGCTAAGAAAAGCACTCCATTCTACACACTAAAAGGTCTGTCCATACACTTAGTATTAACAGTATCTATAAATATGTAAGGAAATATCTTTTCATGCCAGCCTATGATGGTAAGTCTTAGATTTAAAACCTGTTTTACTTATGAATGTCATAATGAGGACGATTATGAAAATGGTTAGCAAACAGAGAAATTTAAGCTGCTTTCTTCTCCCACATCCTAATGTTCTCTCCTTGTGAACTCCTTCTTCCTGACTTTACACATTCAATTCAAATGATTTTCTAAGTGTCTGCTTTGACTTCTCCCTCACTCAGTATCCAGTATCCAGTATGTCACCGAGCCTTGTCAATTTATGATACCTCGGATAAATAAAACTCTCCACTCTTCTCTCTGTTTAAATCTTTTTGTGAGCATTCTTATCTTTATTAGTCTAAATATTCCAATCAGATATATTTTTATAAAATAATGTTTTACCTTGCCTGCTTTTTAAAAAATTTACATGTGTATGGTGTTTCCCCATTGCCTAACAGTGAAGTCCAATCTCTGGCAACTCAAGGCCTTTCAGAATGTTGTGTTCTATGCTACTTTCCAAGCTGTTCCCTAATACTCTCTTTCTCTGAATATTTTGTTCTCTTTCATCTTAGTGACTACTTTGCTGTTATTATTTCTTTAGCCCATAATATCCATCTTCTTAATGCATCTTACGTAAATTTCTACATGCCAAAATTCAATCTATCCTCCAAGGGCTATTCTTATTTTATTTTTATTTCAGAATAGAATGGCTGTACAAAAGTTTTGGTTACATGAATTGCTTTTTGTCCAAGAGTTATTCTTAATGCCACTTTGCTTCATCTTTCTCTGAATTTTGATAGTACTTTATACCTTTAATATGAATTGCAATTACAATTTGCATTCTATTATAGATTTTTGGATTGCCTTGTGACCCCTGAAAGGCAGACTTCCTGAAGGCTGGGCTTTGTCTGTCTCTCACCTAGTAACTATACAATGCCTTAAAAAAAATCTAATGAATGTAAAGGAATTTCTACCTCTAAATGTTAGCATATACTCTTTTTCTGGCTCAAAGAAAAGTTTCTTTTCCTTAAACACCAATCTTGATCATATTTTTATTACAAGGGCCACCTCAGGGTCTGCTTTGTGGGCCATTAATTCTAACCAGTCATTTATCAAGGTTAACAGTGACTCAAATTATAGGTAGGTGAATTGTCAAAGTCAACCAACTAACGAATGGTAGATCTGGTTATACATATAGCATAGCAGAGTATTTTAGAGTTATAGGGGAAAAAGGCCCAGATGGGTATAATTGCTTACTTAATATCATATTACTAACAAGGGGAAGAACTAACACTTGAACCCTATCGGGGGGTTGCAACGCAACACCTCCGATATAACTGGGTCCCCAGGCAGTGTGCATTGCAAGAGATGGGAGAGACAAAGACGGACACAAAAAGTAAGGTGAAAGGATGTGGGGAAGTCGGGACCACCAGCATTCCTGTGAGCCAGGTGGTACTGACTGAAGCCTAGCACCCCCTTTTATTCTGTTTTTCATGCTATAAATTACAATGATTTCACACGAAAAGCTTGTGGGCTACAGTGTGTAGAAGTTTCAGGTCTCCCCTGAAAGTCACAAGATGCCTTAGCTAATTACTCTTTTATCTATAGAAGCAGGAACACATAGCTCATTACTAAGCACAACTATGCCTTACGGTATGTACAGATAGCATCTCTGAACTCAGCAGCTGTGGCCCATTCAATAGAGGAACAAAGAGACTAGTACTTCTTACTGGGAGGTTAGCTTCCCGCTAGCTGAGGTGTTCTGAAAAGGGGGAGGGAAGGAACTTAACCTGGTGTTTTAAGAATTGGAGCCTGATGTCCCTTCTCCTGAGCTGACATTTTGCAATCTTCCTCTACAGCTGTGGGAGGCTTTCTTTCATGTCAAGCCATTCCTTGGCTTTTTAGGCATGAGGCCCCTCAGGCTTTAAGGTGGGAGTCTGCTTTGCTGTACTCCCAGATCGCTGGAATGTCCCGCAACTAGGCAGTTAACTTCTGCCCTTACCTCCAGCTCCTGCTCAGGCAGCATTCCTTCACCTCTTCTCCTCCCACGGCCTCAGAAATGGGCTCCCTAAGCCCCGGTGGTCTTATTCCCATCAGAACCCAAATCTTTTGACTCCCATATCCAGTAGTTTTGAAACCAGTGTCTTGCTTATCACTATACTGTGTTATGTGTCAGTGAAACTTTTCTTGGCCATGGCCCACACAGTCCTGTTATCTTCTGTCTCTCTATATGTACACCTAATTTTTCCTTTTTTAAGCTCAACTAGTTACAATGTCCTTGAGGTCAGAAACTTTTAACTTCTATGTCTTTGCATTTCTATAGCAGGGGATTTACAGGTCACAGTTGATCATTTAATTTTATCTTGCTCTGTCCCTATCTACAAGTGTACAGATTTCTCTTCTTCATGGGTTTTCCTTATATTTGTGGATTCCTGTTTTTCCCCTTTACTGTCCTGGACAATTACAATACATTGATATAATGGAGCTAAAACCCCAGACTTGCAATTAATGCTGCTACCTAACACCTCATTTCAGTTATCCCTAGCTACATAAGCAACGCCAAAATTACTAGCTTTAAAAAAAAATGATTTATTATTTCTTAAGATACTTATATCAGGAATTTAGCCAGAGCCCAGCTACAAGGTTCTTTTGTTTCCTATAATGTTAGCTGGGTTTACTTATTCAGCTATATTCAGCTGGTAGTTGGGTTTTCTAGAAGGTCCAACAAAGCTTCACTCACAGGTCTGGCAGTTTAGTGCTCCTTTGCATGGACTGTCTCTCTCCACTTCTCTCACCATTTAGGACTATTGCCTGAGCTGCTACTCTACAGCATGGTGACTGATTTCTCCAAGAGTATGTGAAAGTAGAAGCGGCAGCCATCTTAAAATAAGTCCCAAGGACAGCCCAGATTCCCAGGGAGAAGAAATAGATGATACCTCTTCATGGGAGGAGAGGCTTGCATATGCAAAGAGGAGAGGAATTAAGTGTGGCATGTTTTAAGACTTAACTGATACCTAATGTGCTCCAGCTTAAATTTTGAGCCTTCAAGTTCTGTAAAATGAACTAGTGGCACACTTCATTTTAGTAGTCTAGTTTTGAAATTCTGTTGTTAATTTGCATGAGATGCCCATTTTGCTAGCTGGATCTAAGTAAAGAAGGATTATTTTTCTTAATTCTCTGTATTAAAGATGGAAGACAGAAAGAGCCTAAAAGGTGGGGAACCTGCGGCCTTCTGATTCAGGATTGTTCTTTATTAAACACCAACGGAGGCAAGAAAAGCTTCATCTTTCTCTGCTGCACCACTTTTAATAAAAGAATTTGTTGTGTAGAACTTGGAGTCAGTAAAAAGGCCACACTTAGGGACCTAGGAGGCCACATGTGGCCTTAAGGCTACAGGTTTCCCACCTCACATTAGTTTACCAAAGTCTCTGGGCCTTGGTTTCCCCATCTATAAAATCATTGATATCGAGGTAAAAACTAACATCCATTTTTTACATAAATCTAATGTCAGGGATGCAGAAATGTTAATTGTTTTTCGTATATAAAATTAATACTGACTTCCACAAAGTTTAGTAGATAAAATCTGCCTGCCCTTTCTTCCCCACCCTAGGGATAAATTGTGGAAATTGTTGAGAACTCTTTTGAGTTACTGGCCTGTACCTTTTCTTCTATTCAGAGAGAAAATATGAATATGGATGATGTAATGAATTGGTAATAGAGATGGGCATACTCTTAGACATTGGCGAGATTATTTTATAAGCATTAACTAACAGATGATTATAATTCTTGGAAAGAAACATTAAGTCTGTTTCCTGGGTTCTTATTTTCCAGTTCTTCAGTAAAATAGTAGTTAAGATATAGAAATCCTAGATAGCTAATTAACATTATTTTGGCCTTTGTTGTTACAAACGCTTTTGAACTAGGATAGTTTCTTGATAACAAGATCGTGTAGAAAGTGAAGGTTATAGTAACATAAAAATAAGAGTTAAGGGCAAATATCTAGATGATTCCAGTAATGTAAGGATTATTATCATCTTAGACTTGTAAAAAGTGGGAGTTTAATGTAGCATGAATATCTATGTAGATGAACTTTTTAAAATAGTATCTCCTTTCTCCATTTTATAACGATAAACACAGTGTCTGAAATAACAATAGCTTCACTATTTCTTTGAACTTTGTATTTCATATAGTGCTTCCCTTTTTTTAATATATAATCCTTACTATAACCATGTAAGTGTGTTTTAGTGTTATCCCCATTTTATAGATAAGAATTCCGAACCACACAAAAAATTGTTTCCTAGCTTATCAAATTCAGGTCTTTACCAAAATCCCAAATTCTTTATCCTAAGAGATGAACTTGAAAATTTGCATGCTATTTTTTAGTTTTCCTTAAATATGTCATCTGTACTCATGGTGCAACTGAAACAATATCAAAATAAGAGTAACCTAAGGATGTTTAATTTTGTTGGAACTTGCTCAGGCATTGAAATGTACCTAGGATACTGAATAAGGTCTTAGCTTCATATAAGTCTTTTCAAATTACAAAATTATAGGAGCATAGCTGTTTCTTATCTCTGGAGAAGTTTATTTTTTTCTTTGAAACTCACATTTTTATGTATATGATTTAAGTATTGATATTAATAAATCACATGGGAACTCAGATGCTAATGGCCAACATCTATTTTTTGTCACTCATATCATTTATTATAATGACACAATATTACTAATTGATTTATGGTAATTTTGGTGCATTCCCATTAATCATTATGGATTGTAGGACCAGGTTTTAAAAAAATGGGAGTAGACTGATACACACTAACAAAAATTATAGTTATTTCAGCATGAAAGAACTTAAATTCAAAAAGAAGATTAAAAATTGCTAGATACAACTATTATGTTAAGATGCTAAAAAGGCTTGTTTTCTTTCATCATGCAATTTCTTAGGAAGGGTAGACATTAAACACTGCAATACTTGTTGCCTAGCAACATCCCCCCATTGGTGCAAATTTTCCACTGAAAAACACATTTATTTGGATCATTGTGTTTGAAATTGCATCATTGTAGCTCTTCTCTCTGCTGAAATGATCTTTAAAGGGCCTTCTAGTCTTTTCTACACGGCAAGGTAGAGGTCACATAGTTTGGGTCATGTACAGCTGTACAACTAGGCCTTTCAGTGATAGTCTCACACTGCAGTCCATTTCCTCTCTGTCTGCTTCCCTCTTTATTTATTGATAGTAAAAGTCTAGAGAAAGGGGTGTGATTTCCATTAGTCTTAATACATATTAAATCTCATTAATTGAACTTTGGCAGATTAACTAGAGCTAGAGATATATTTTTTTGCAGACTATTAAAAAGTAAGACTAGATTGGGTTCAGAACATTTACCTAAGTTCCATCTCAAGGTACTAGGAACAAATCACTGCCATTCATTTAGCAAGAATCCTTACTTTTAGCACCTGTACTGTTCAAGGAGAGAAATCATAGATCTAGGCAGAAGGGCATGTGCCTCTGTAGCCACATATTTTTAAATTAAAGACCACGTGCCTTTAACCTAAGGGAATTAACTATATATAGTTGGTAGGGATTTCAAAACAAAACAAAAATAATGAAAGGAGGAAAAGGATGTGGTTATTCTGCCTGAATTCCCCCTAAAGAGCATATGTCCTCTGAGAAATGTGAGAGTGGCTCCTTCAAAAGTGTTTCCGATATTAAGAGCCTCTCTTAGTTAACGTGGCACCTTACTATGCCGAGAGTGATCCTAGAATTGAAGGTTCTCATTTTTTGTGTGCATGTGTGTGAGTATGTGGGTGTGTGTACACGTGTGAGTATATGTATGTGTGTGTGTGTATGTGTGTGTCATGGCTTCTAAATGCAAACCGTTTGCCCCATGTGCTGCTTACCTAAAGAAATTGGGTGGGGGGTTTTGGTGGTTTTTGGATTTTGGTTTTTTTGTATCAGTGCTGAGGGGAAAGCTTCCTGTTTTGGACTTTTTGAGAGATGCTTGTGTCAAATGTATTGCTTTCTAAAGGGCTTTTCTTGGGTAATTTTGTTTATATTCCTCTTTTGCCTTATGTGCTGACTTTAGCACCTAAACCAGTGTAGAGTCGTTCCACTATAACTACTGTACTCTCTCATCTTCTTTGAGAAGACAACCTTCCAGGTCAGTGAGTGACTCTCTTGGAGTTCAGAATTGGGAAACTAAGACCATTTAAGTGTGTTTCTCCTTTTATTTTTCTAGGTAAAGTCCAGACATTGTCTGTGTCCAGAGGATGTAGAAACATAGTTGTTTTAGGGCTATGTGCATATTCCCAGCACCTTTGACAGTCAAGAAATCAGTATTTGTGCTGGTATTAACTCTTCCATTTCCTTTCAGTTATTTGAAAGTTGCTATTTCATGGGTCAGTGGAATTTTGTTTTGTTGTGTTTTTTGGATTTGTTTTCAAGCCTTTATAATAATAGTAAAATGTAACAATAGATGTTTAGATGTACTTATAGACCCTAGTCCATATAGTCTTAAATTTTTGTTTGGTGAACTTCATTTGATGTTTGGTCTTGCATGGTGCCTTAGCAAAGCTAGCTCTGTTTAGGAGCCATACATCAGCTAATACCCATTGTGGAAAAGGAAAATTACCACACACTAGATTTTTCGTTTACTTTTTTCTTTAATAATTTTATTTAAAGTCCTTACACCTAGACCTGTAGTATTATTTGGGGTCCTAATTATTAATATAAGTGAACAGATAAATAAAAAATATAATATACCTTAATTTTCTAATGAGAATATGCTCTCTTCTAACAAACACATAAATGGCCTTAATAGTAAAAATGTTGATTAAACCCCCAGTTCACAAATTTTTTATTTCCTGCTGCAAATATTAAGTTGACATTTAGTTTTTAGCTGCAGCATAGATACGTAAGTATGTAGATGCAAAATAGAACTAAATTATTGAACATATAAAGCATTACTAGTACTTATATGTTAAATCTAAGTACAGATCTATGTATGTTTTCTTTTAATTACTATAACATTATTCATACTTTCTACTTGTTTTTTCTTTTAGTCACCCATTTTTGCCTCCTTCTCTTTATTTTTTTGAAACTTCCCTATTTATATAAATTGGCTGTAAAACTGAATTCCTCTTTGCAAACTGAACCTCTTTCCCTTTCATGATCCCTCTCTGAAGTCAGATTGGAGAACATGGAATACTCTGTAGTTCTAAATCTTGTTTTGCTAAAGTACCTTACTCATACTTCCCATAGAGTTTTCCCATATGGTTGAAAGCCACATAGCCTTGAGTACTCTAATAGTTATGTACAAAGCAAAGAGTTAATGTTGCTCAGTACGGCTAAGTCACGCAGAATCTCCCTTTATATTTAGTTACCCTTATTTTGCCACTTTAAACAGTGTGACTCTTTGTATGATAACCGAAATTTGTTTGGAACATTAGGTTTCATCCTACTTTATAGACGCAAAATGAAGACTAAAAAGAAGAGAATAGCACATATTTCTGGATTTCTATTATATGGATCTCATTTTACCCGTAAGAATGAAGAATAGCAGTGTACAATATTTCATTCAACAAAACAAAAATTATTGAATTCTGTGGCCAAATAGAAATTATTCTTCTCTAAAACCAAATTTTTTTTTAATTTAGTAGATAATTTTCTAAAAATTTAGAACATTCTTCTATGAGTAGCTTAAATATCATAACACCATAATTTGTAAGTACATTATACAAAATTATTTCTTTAGGTTATTTATTTATTTGGATTATTCTGGGAAGAATAACAACAATGAAACAACAATAACAGACTATTGAACATTTAAATGTACCAGGAATTAAGTAAAGTGCTTTCTCTGCCTCACCTCATTTAATTGTCACATCTGTGAATAGATATATTTTTCAGATCAGAAAACTAAAGGTAACATGTGGCAAATGCCAGATTCAAACCCAAACCCTGGGTTGTAGAAATAGACAGTACTTAATAAATAATTTTTTGTGTACTTCTAAGCTTTACTTTATTAGACATGAATAGCCTTTGTTGTGAATAGTGAGTTTTTAAAAATTTGTTTGTAAATTTAGGAAATGATCCTTTTAACTTTATTTCCTTAATCTTTTATTTAACATTAAAAGAAAAATGAAATCAGCTGTGTAAACAGCCAAGTGAGTATGATATATTAATATAAAGGAGTCACTGCAAACAGTTAATACAAGATAAACAGGATAAATATGGGATAACATTTATTTTGCACATTGACCAAAACTAGTCTTGAATTTCATTGACCCACCTGTGCTCTCTTGTTGCACTGCAGTTAGAATTGCTGCACTAATACCCATTAAAACCCATGATATTTAAAAAAGCTGCATGACAAATGTTTTGAGGTCTTAAGATTAGTTAATTATCATAATAGCAGCAGTCAGCAGAGAATGCCACATAATAATTGGGTTATCCTGAGCTTAAAGTCAGCAAACATCTCCTCCCCCAAATATTTTCTCATATAAACTGATTTTTCAACCAAGCCTCAGGCACTCTGTACATTGTGGTTAATTGCAGTCCTCTTGATGTCATTTAGCAAAGTAATTCATTCACTTTTTAATGGAAGTCTTTTTGAAACTATAGACTCTATTGTTTATCTTTCTTTGTGAACAGTGAAGTAAATTATTTTCTATTTATTTATTTGTTTTTGCTTTTTGTAGTACTGGAGAAAATGAAATTGGGATTAGTCCATCAAGATCCTTGGCTCAATAACAAAACCACTTTAGAAGCAACCTGTGTATAATGAAGACTTCAGAGTAACCAGCAAGGAAGGGAAAACTTAATTTTCAAGATACTGTATTTTGTAAATGTTACATGGTGCCTCAGTTTCATTTCTTTAGATGTTACTGCTTAAATATGATCTTAATAAGTTTGTTTTGTAATATTGTATATATTTATTTTCAAATGTATTCATTGTTAATAAGCTACAAAATAAGAAGTTTTTTCCAGGATTATGTACATATCATGAGAGTTCTAGAGGAATTGTATGTATGTAGAAATAGTAAAACATTTTAGACTTTGGGTTTAAAATGTTATTTTTTTCCTCTTTTATCTTCATTTCAGGACAGCAGTTACATGAATTTGGATTAATTGTCTCAGTTTGGATTTTTTTTTTGTTGTTTCTCTCTCCCTGCTTCCTTCCCTTTCTCTTCCAAGCTACTGCCCCCACTTTTGTTTGTTATTTGTTTTTGCCTAATTTACACATTTAAGGTTTTACTTAAACATTTACTTAAAGTTTTACATGGTCTGGCTCATTCTTTTACAATTTAAGAATTGTTCATATTTTTAAAAAAGTCACTTTTCTCTTACATTGTTTTAATGAAGACGACAGTTCACAGTTCTCCTAGATTATAAGTATGTAAAGTAGAATATGAAAATGTAGCTATCTGGTGTGAACAAAAGTTCTCTGAAAAGGAATTTGGAGGACAGAGACTTTATTCCAGTGAACAGTTTGCAAACCAGGTAGATGAAGCCTTTGGTGTGAAATGAAGGTACCTTCCAGAGAACAGAAGGAGGTTCGGCTTTTACAGAGAAAATTTCCACCCGGGTTCCCAATCACGTTCGTATATGCAAATGAAGGTGTCAAACTTGCTTAGTTCTGACTGGTCAACACATCTGAGTTTTGATTGCTTGATGCAGGCCACGACCTATTGGTTAGCTCAGAAGACGAAAAGTCCCAAAGTTAAACAGAGATATGGGTTTTCCAGGAACCCAGAATAACATGTGTGACCTCCAGTTAGCAAATGGCCATTTGGATCCATTTTAAATTTAGGCCCAGTTAGCCAGTCGGGATTGATCTTGAGAGATTGGCTCTTTCAGGTTCACACTGGATAACTAGCCAACAGGTAATATGACCACAGATGTTAGCACTGAGCATTAGATATTTTATACATATTCATGTAAGTCAATGTAAATTCTTTGTGCAATAAATTCTTTTTTGATGCAAATTTAGTTTTCAAAACCTTTTTTGAGATAGCTCACCTAGACCTATTAATTAATGTATTTTATTCTTTCTGATCAAAGCAAAATAATTTTTTGTCTTTTAAGACCAGAAGCCCTATTAATCCATCTAGCTTTTTTTTGCCTTTGGAAATTTGGGGAAGGAACATTATACAAAGGATGTGAGTAACACAATAATAATATTCACAGATTAATACATAGTCATGTAATTTTGACTTGGAAGGAAAAGAATATCTCATTCTTTTGGTGCTAAATAAATATTAAATATCAAATGCCAGAAAAGAAAGGCGAAATTGTGGCACAGTTCCAGAGAATGCCACTAATTATAATGTTTATTTGTCACTAAATTCCTATGTCTGAGTTTGCCTCTGTAGAGTGGGGTTACCAGCTGGAAAGCAAGCATATAATTAAGAGACATCTTACGGTATATGGAATGTGATTTGTATAAAACATCACTGCAGATTAGAAGAGGAGTAAAGATGAAAAGACCTTTGTAAATCATCTTAAGAGAGTTTATGCCTAAACTAATTGACAAGCTCCATCCTCTATCTTGCTTTTTCTTTCCTTCACATATTTATGTTATTGTTTATATTGCCCAGAAGTTTTTAACCCTTCTTCATGCTTATTCTTCTAATTCTATTTTGATTGGCACCTGCATACTTTTTGTCTGAATTATGCTGTTGAAAGTGACGTTTCCTCCTCTTGAACTCCTGGAATTATTATTTTTATAGCTTTTTTTCTTTTTTTTTTTTTTTGAGACAGAGTCTCACTTTGTTGCCCAGGCTAGAGTGAGTGCCGTGGCGTCAGCTTAGCTCACAGCAACCTCAGACTCCTCGGCTTAAGCGATCCTACTGCCTCAGCCTCCCGAGTAGCTGGGACTACAGGCATGCGCTACTATGCCCGGCTGATTTTTTCTATATAGATTTTTAGTTGTCCATATAATGTCTTTCCATTTTTAGTAGAGACGGGGTCTCGCTCAGGCTGGTCTCGAACTCCTGACCTTGAGCAATCCACCCGCCTCGGCCTCCCAGAGTGCTAGGATTACAGGCGTGAGCCACCGCGCCCGGCCTATTTTTATAGCTTTTTAATTGGCATTTAGCGAAGTTCAGTATTTTTGTTATACTTTGCATCTCCTATTTCAGGGGTTGGCGTACTTTTTCTGTAAAGGGCCAAGAAAGTAAGTATCTTCAGCTTTGGGAGGAATATGGTCTTGGTAGCATCAACTCAACTCTGTGGTCCATTTGACTTTAATTCATATCCAAAAGACAAGGCTTATTCCTTTTCTTATTTTTTGTCAAGTTTTATTTTCCCCTTTCTTTTAACAGGATTACCAAAGGCACAGTCAGTAATCAGTAAACATGTTTAAGAACTGTATTGTGTCATCATGCCACATATTCATAACTTGCCTTGGGATGAGAAAAAGATCATTCAGTAAAAAATACAGGTAAAATAAATTTTGACCATGCAGTTTTTAACCTACTGATCATGTTTTACCCCTGTTCTCTCTTTTTAAAAGAAAACAAACAAATTAGTTTTAGGAATTCGGTAAAATTCAACTAAAAGTCTTCTCAGAGTGTATCCCGTTGTCTGTATACCTTCAGCCCCTTTACACAGCACTAAATGATGACTTATGTTTATAATCATGAGCTTTTGCAAGATTTCCAGTCAAAAAAAAAAAAGTGCTTTCAGTTAGCTACCTAATAATAGGATGGTTAGTACACTTACTCTAGTAAGTATTTCATAAATGAGTAAATGAATGGTTAAATCTCAGTTTACTAGAACATTAATTAGAACTTCCTTCACCAAATTCTTCATCAAACATTCCCTTTTAAACCTAATAAAAAGATCTGTGTTTGGTATTTTATAAAAAGTTTAACACAAAGTTAGCATACAACACTGCAATTTCACTCCTAGATCTCTACCCAAAAGAAATGAAAATATATCCACAAAAAGGCTTGCACACAAATTTCCAAGCATAATTTCTAATAGCCCCAAAAAGTGTAACACTCAAATGCCCATCAATTGGTATATGGCTAAAAATAATGTGCTGTATAAATTCTTAGTATGGGATAGTACTCAGCAAAAAAAAAGGGGGGGGGGAAATAAACCACTAATATTGCACCAATATGGATGAACCTCAAGAATACTGTGCTAATATTTTAAAGAAGCCAGACACAAAAGGTTCCATTTCCAAAAAGGTAAATATTTCAAGGCAGAAAGCAGATTAGAGGTTGCCAAGGGCTGAGACTAGGAATGGAAATTGACTCGAAAAGGATGTTGAGGGTACTTTAGGCGGGGATGGAAATGTGCTAAAACTGTGTTTTGGTGATGGTTGCATAACTCTAGATTTACTAAAAGTCACGAAACTGCACTTAGAATGGGTTTGTTTTATGGGCATTTAAATGATACCTCGGTAAAGTTCGCTTTAAGAAAAGAGATCCACAAGGGCTTTCCATCAGCAGGACACAAAGGTGCGGGCGGGAAGGAAGACTCCCTCCGTCCCCACCCAGGACCCTGCTGCCGTGGCCGGAAGAAGTGGTGCCATGGCTGGAAGAGGCGGTTCTGCGGCGACTTCAGCCCTGGCGGTAACTTCCTCTTGTCCAGCTCTTGGTCTTCTCGGCTCTGTCTGGTTCTCCACGTTCGCCCCAGCTGGAGACCTGGGGCAGCCTCCGAGCCTGGGTACTCGCCACCTTTTCCCAGTCGGTCCCCTCACTCCCCCACTGACGCCATGTGTGCCTCCAGGCCTGACACCGGAAGGACCGCCCCAGCCCGGCTGCTGCCCAGAAAGGAAAGGCGCCTGGGAAGCGACAGAGAAGCCTGAGGCCAGGAGCCAGCCTGCCTGACGCAGTGCACATGGCAAGTCCAGTTTGCTAAGACGAGTCACGCTCTTGAAAGAAAGTGTGGTGCCTTATTTAAGCCTCTATATCATACAAAACGTCAAATCACCAATTCAGAAAATTGTTGTGATTGGAAAATTGAGCATGAGGTGGATACCAAACAGGCAAAGCTTAAAGAAGGAAGAGGCTGAAGGAAGATCCCAAAGCAGTAACTGAGGCAAAGGCTGAAGAAAAAGAATTTAAGGGAATTTCTGATGAGGAGGCTAAAGAGGATGCCAGCACTAAAGGAATTTCTGGATTTTGCTTGAAAGTGTTAAAGAATGTTCTCTTGGTTTTGTGATTAAGAAGCAGGATGAACTTGTTCTAAAATATTTGAAAGATGTTAAACTAAAGTTCTCAGATCCTGATGAGTCCCTAAAGTTACACATTTGAGTTTTGCTCTGAGCCCAATGATTATTTTAAAAAGGAAGTGTGACAAAGACATAAACTAAAGTCTTGACCAGAATTTAAGTGAAATCATTAGCTTTCTCAGGGATAGGAAATTCACAGCTGCATAGGATGTCAAGTGGATTTTGTACAAAGGAAAAAGTATCACTGTGAAAACCCTGCAGAAGAAGAAATGCAGTGTAGATGGAAAAATTAACAGTGACTAAAGTAATTGTGGTGATTCATTCTTTAATTTTTTCAGTCCACCCATAGTTCCTGAACAATGCTGTCCTATCCTAGGATGAACAATCCTATCCTAGGACAAATTAAAAAAAAACCTATCCTTGCTTAGAACTTTGAAATAAGTGAGATTACATGGTGATACAATTACCAAGTCAGTATTTTACCTTACAGAAGTTTCTCATTTTCTTGAAGAGGAATCTGACAACGAATATGACAGCATACTTGATGAGGATGGGGAGAAATTTTTAATTATTAAGGAATATGAAGACTGTCTCACTAGAAGTACGTAAACTGCAAGCTATAATGTATAATCTTACAATTATTTATTTATTTATTTACTTTTGAGACACAGTCTCACTCTGTTGCCCGGTCTAGAGTTCTGTGGCATCAGCCTAGCTCACAGCAATCTTAAACTCCTGGGTTCAAGCGATCCTACTGCCTCAGCCTCCCGAGTAGCTGGGACTACAGACATGCACCACCGTGCCTGGCTAATTTTTTCTACATAGTTTTTGTTGTCTGGTTAATTTCTTTCTTTCCTTTTTTTTTTTTTTTTTTTTGTAGAGACAGGGTCTCGCTTTTGCTCAGGCTGGTCTTGAACTCCTGACCTTGAGCAATCCTCCTGCCTCAGCCTCCCAGAGTGCTAGCATTATAGGCATGAGCCACCGTGCCCGGCCACTTATAATAATTTAAAGGCAACAGCTATTTAGAATCTTCTGTATATTTTCTTGGCGGAAATATTTTTAGAATATGCCAAGAAAGTTTTTAAGTACTAATAAATTCTTAGCTGTTAGTAGTAGTATTTTCTGCAAGATATGGAAAATGAAGTAAATTCCTTACAACAGATGAGTTTGTTCCTATGTGTTTACTTTGTGTGGGGTCCTTTTGATAAGTACCTCTTGAACTACAACTACAAAAATTATTTGAACTATTAACTGTGGTATATATTTACATACATATTTTGTTTTGGCTCAGTTGAAGGTTTGTTCTAGAGCTAGAGGTATTTATTCTGCTAAAGCAGTGGAGTGGGTTATTAAACTAAGGTTTGCTTTTTTAATTTGTTAAATCAATTATTAGTCCACATTTAAGAATTTCCATTAAAATGACAGTTAATGTTAACTTTGCTTTATTAGGTTTTTTAATATGTTAGTAATCTATAATTAAACTATCATTATGAGGTATTTACTAATATTAATATAATGTTCTTAAATGTTTGCATAACACAATATGTAAGATGACTAAGCGTATACCATTCAGCAAACTTTGTTCATGTTTTTATTGATCTGAAATGTCAAAAATAAAAGGAAGAAATATTTCTGTGAGAGAAGATGCATTATAGCAAATAAACAACTTTTTGTTCTGCAAATACTCTGCTTGAGTAGATAAAACATTTTGCATCCTTTTATGGTCTTCTCCCCAGTAGAAGCCCAAACAATAGTGAAATGATTAAAAAATAAGAAAATAGTGAGAACAAACTGAATAAGCAGCGGAACACTTTAATAAGAGAAAATGTGTTTGTTGGCTTCAGAAGGGGTTTAATATGAAATAAGAGAAATTTAACATAATCTGTCTCTATCACCTTTTAGAAATTATATATTCTGACAGGAAGTTGCTACCAGGACAATTTTAGAAATTACATTGTTTTCCAAAAGATTAGAAGATGAATTAGTAAGAAATACTTTATTAGTAAAAATGACTAAGTAATGTGTTAGTAATAAATTGTGTTAGGTATGAGGATGGGGAACATTAAAGCTAGCAAACTTGGATTCAGAATGGGCAGAGAGGTTTGCAGAGTGGCCAGACATCCAAGAATATCTGAAATCCTGCCTTATTTCCAGGAATAGTCTACAAAGGGGACATTAACATAATGGAAATGAAAGTATCACTGGTGCTCTGTATGCCAATGTTCAGTTGTGTTTTAAAAAGGGTGAAAAATCTAGATTTGAAGCACTAGGATTAAGGACTAAAAAGGGCATCTTCTGAAATCTAAACCACTGCATTTTTCCTCTTTCCCTAGCTATATGAAGGAAAGAACTGAAAGGGGGTTTGCCTGGAACAGGTGGAGAAAGATACAAGGAGGTAGGTCCTGTATAATAGCTCTAGGTTAGCTTATCCACTCATTTCATCTTTGGAAATGGTGGGGCAGGAGAGAGTATTACTGTGTGCATTAGGTTCTTAACTGCTGCTGTAAAAATGTACCACAAACTTAGGGGCTTAAAACACCACTGATCTGTTATCTTAAGGTTCTGGAGGTCAGAAGTCCAAACTGGGTCTCACTGGACTAAAATCAAGATGTCAACGGGGCTCCATTCCTTCCTTGAGACTGTAGGGGAAAATCTATTGTCTTAACTTTCTCAGCTTTTAGAGGCTGCAGATATTACTTTCATCCTCAAAGCCAGCAATGGCTGGTCAAGAGAAAAAGCCAACTGTGTCACATCTACAATTGAATAAGTGGGGGAGTGGGGACACTGCCATACTCAGGAGGCCACATTTTCCATTTGAACCGGAACTTGCTTTGGACACAGAAAGAATACAAGCAGTCAAGAAACCCAGTGCATGTGAGCTATAGGGGCAAAGGTGATAATATGAAGGTTAAGACCCATCCAGTGCCCTGTGCCCGTGATGAGGCCTCCATCTGAGAACACTGTTAACTTCCTGTACTCCTGGGCTTCCTCACTTTCTTCTAGGACCAACAGCTGTACCTGAAAGAGTTGACAGCTTCAACCACCCACGTTGTATTGACCCTAGGTTACCAACTTAGACTTCTGATTCCCTTAAGAATATTTCACTTTGAGGTCCTTGCTGCCTCTCATGTCATTGGGCTTTTGGGAGGCACCTACTCCCATCCCATAATACTCCCTTCTCTCTGACTCTCAGAAGGAGTTGCAGTAAATGCCCTTTTTTTCCATCAAAGTTCTTTGGGATCCACATGCAAATCATTCCATCCTCTCTCCCAAGATCTGCGTGCAGAGACAGGGCGGAGAGGGTGCCAGCTTCCTTAAGTCAACCCAAAAGTCCTCTCCCTCCTTTTCCACAAATGCATGCCTTTCTGGTATACATCAGTGTAGCATAGGTGCCTGAGCCAGAGTGCCTGGGTTTCTAAATCCAGATTTGCTTATATCTTACCTGGGTAATACTGAGGAAGTATAGTTTATCCTCTCTGTACCTCAATTTCCTCATCAAAAAAAATTGTATAATAATGAAGTTGTTATGTAGTTTAAAAAAATAATTCCATTTAAAGGAGTTGTAACAGTGTGTGGCCTATAGAGCATTATGTAACTGTTCTCTATTATTTTTTGAAAATAGGTAAAAAGATATTTATTGAAGTAATTTATTGTAACCTTATTTTATGCTTAGCATTAAATCACAAGATATTTGTAAAAAGAACAGACATGTTTCCTACCTGCATTGATCTTACAATGTAGTAAGCCAACAGGTGGACAGTCAGATACGAAGCAAGCATGTAAGTAATTTAATTAATTATTATAAAATATAGTAAGTTTGAAAGAAGCAACTGCGTGCAGTGAAAAAGGATACAGGAGAAAGACCCAGTTTAGATATAGTCACCAAAGCAAAGTTCTCTGAGTATGTAATACTTCAGCCAAGAACAGATGATCAAAGGAAGCATACCTGGAAGATTAGGGGGTCAAGACAGCAGGAGGAGCGTTTGAGTTAGAGGGAGCAGCATGTGCAAAAGCCTTGAGCCATGAAAGGACTTGCTTTGTGCAAGAACCTGAAAGAAAGCTGGTGTGTCTGTAACAGAATATACAAAGACTGACATGTGAGAAACCTCTGTGCTTAGAGGTTGGGTAGGAGAGTAAGAGCAGACAGAGGAGACTGCAATGGAATGGCCAGAGAGGTAGGAGAAAGACAAATGTGTGGTGACACAAGGCAATTAGAAGTGTTTCAGAAACAAAGTAGTGGTCAACAGGAATGTTAACTGCTGAGAGCCTTTTTTTTTCCACAATAGAGGCAGATGCTGAGAGCCTTTAAGTTCAGTACCAAAAGATGACCATTGCGTTTGCCAACATAGTATTATCTTTATCTCCTATTCTACTGTAAGTTCCTTGAAGGCAGGTTGATAAGAGCATCAGTTTATGTGGAATGGAGCAGAGACGGAGCAAGCTGGAGTGGGAAAGGCAATAGGACTCTTCTTGAAGTACTGGAGACAATAATTGTAGACAACTTTTTTTTTTTTTTTCTGTCTTTCAAATAAGCAGATAAGTGAAGGGAGAGACCGGGTAAAGGGAGCAGTTTTTTGTTGTTTTTTTTTTTAAACATATAAGATTCTTGAGCCATAGATAATGGTGATGGTAATGATTCAATAAATGCAAAAGAGGCTGGAGTAAAGGAGTGAAATCCCCAAGAAGGTGAAGAGACATGTCATCTCGCAGACAAACAGAGAAATTTACTCTAGGTGGGAAGGAAGTGATTCTCCCATTGTAATAGGAGGGTGGTGGAGCAAAGTTCCAAACTCTCTTCCTGGAGTGTACAGTGGCTTAGGAAAAAGAGACACAGGTTCTTTCAGCTTGGATGCGGGACAGTCTGAAAGCTGCCTTTAATGATCAAAAATTCCTTCTTTTGCAACTATTTCTAATTTTACTTCAGCCCTCCCACAGTTCAAATGTTCATCCAGAGTGGCTGGCCCTTTTCAGTATTTCAGCCAATCAGATAGCAGCTCTGCTTCAGGTCCCAGCCAATCCAATGTCTGGGCACATATGTGATTGAGCTTAGAATGAAATGACACTTTTTAATTCTATTTCTAGAATGACCTCATTCTGCAGCCCCACTCCTCGTAAAGGCGAAAGGAGTTGAGAATGTGTTCACACACCCATTACTTCTGTTCCTATACCCTAATCTTCCTTTGCACTTCCAAAAAAATGTTCATATTATGCTTCATGGGGGATTTTATGATGAAGAGGACAACTCTCTACACCCTCCCATTTCTTTCACTACTTTCCTAAAAATGTGCACAGATTTCCCACTTCTACATATTTCTGCTTTAGTTGAGAATACTTCTGATTAAAAATGAGCGTTGCCATTGAAATGTGTCAAGTTACTAAAGCATTTCTACAAATTATATAAAACTTATCCCCACCATATCAGTGGTATTTAAATTTTTTAATAATCACAAACAGCTGGGATCTTGAAAATAAGTAAATATTGGGGTAAGTAATTTTTCTCATGTTGCCTAAAAAAGTGAATTTTCAAAATCTTTACATGTGAACTGAGGTTTTCCCCATTTCCCATGGATGTAGGGTCAGATGTCCATCGTTACAGAAAATATTTGAAAGGCACCGTTTTCTTTTTATAAGGTTTTATAAAAGGTCAATGATTAGAAAAAACAAGCAAATGAATCTTTGTGACCCATAATTGCAATTTCTGAAATCATGACATGATTAGAAATCATGGAGTTTAAACTATTCATTTTATGGAAGAATCTGAAGTCCAGAAAGGTGACATGAGTGCTCTGTGCTCTGAATCACAAGGGAATTTTTGTGGGGCTGAGACTATGTGTTGACTTTTCAGTTCCCAAATTTGCTCATCCTCCTCAAGGTGAGGCCCAGCAAGACCTTCCTTATTGTGTTAGTTGGTTCACTAATGATGAATGAGATTCCATTTTCTCATCTTAAATGAAGGGGTTGATTTAAAACTCTAAAGTTCCACCTGGCTAGAAAACAAGATTATTGTAGTCTCTGAATTTGTGAAAAAGGAATGGAAGTGGCAGGAGAAGAATGTGCTAAATGTGGCTTCTTGTCACTGTCTCAAATTTCGATCATTTTTTTCTTTAAAATAATAATACAGAAATTCTGTGCACTTTTCTACCATTCCATGCAGTTCCAGGAAACCTTTCAGTTATGGTACATGGCATTCGCAGCAACAGAGGTGGCTATTGTGACCATGTGACTCCTGCCTGACATAATCATAGTATGCAGGCATGTTATATGCATGTAGATTTTTCGTGCAGTCACTGGAAGAAGATAAGGACCCTTTGCTCTGGAATTACTAGCTGGGATGATGTCAGCCTAGAGCTATGTATCTGTGCATCTGTGGTCCCATCCTTCCATCTCCCAATCCCAGGCCCCACCCCCCACTCCCGACCCCCAACCCCAATAAGGAAATCTAAGTGCAGGAGAAAACCAAGGGAAAGAGAGGGGGCAGGAAGAGAAAGAGAGAAAAAGACAGAAAGGTAATAATTTGAACTCTTGATTTATCTCTGTCTGAAGTGACCTCCTGGTCTTCCAATTACATGAGGCAATAAATTGCTCCTTTTTTGCTTAAGCTAATTTAAATTGGTTTTCTATCACCTTTATCTAAAAAACCTCCTGACTAATGCAGTTAACTATGCCCAACAGGGGCATTGAAGCCAGGTCAGGAAAAAAGCCTCAAAATAAATCCCAAGGATAGTGGATAATATTCACCCAATTATTGGACTTGATCCTTAGTTACTTTCATTTACTCATTCATTTACTGAGCACTTTCCATATGCAAAGCACCCTATCTCAGTCCGTTCAGGCTGCTACAACAAAATATAATGGGCTGAATGGCTTATAAACAGCAAATTTCTCATCCTTCTGGAGACTGGCAAGTCCCAGATCAAGGTACTAGCAGATTAGGTGTCTGGCTCAGGCTGCGGCTCGTAGATGGTGTCATTTCACTGTGTCCTCACATGGGGAAGGAGTGAACTAGCTCTCTGGGGTCTTTTGTATGAGGGCACTGATTCTATTCATGAGGGCAGACCTAATCACCTTCCAAAGGCCCCACTTCCTAATTCTGTCACATTGGTTATTAGGCATCAACATATGAATCTGGGGGGAAACGTGAACATTCAGACCATAGCATTAATTGAGGGGAGTTAAGATAAGAACATGAAAAAAATGAAGCAACAGAGCAAGTTAGAACATGATGAGTCTAATATGTCAACCTCCAGACACATAGTACATGAGAGAAAAAATCAATATCAACTGGAAAATCCGGGGAAGACCCACTGGGATATTGAGATTCCAGGTGATTTGGGCTGAAAGAAATTGGTAGTTTCCTAACTTTTTTTTCTTTTTTTGAGACAGGGTTTCACTCTGTCACCCTGGCTAGAGTGCAGTGGCATCGTCATAGCTCATTGTAACCTCAAACTTTTGGGCTCAAGTGATCCTCCTGCCTCAGCCTCCCAAGTAGGTGGGACTAGAGATGTGTGTCACCACACCTGGCTAATTTTTTTTTTTTTTTTTTTTGTAGAGATGGGGTCTCACTATATTGCTCAGGCTGATGTCTAACTCCTGACCTCAAGAGATCCCCCTGCCTCAGCCTCTCAGAGTGCTAGGATTACAGGCTTGAGCCTAGTTTTATAACTTTTTAAGTAACTTCAAGCATTTTCTTTCTGCTCCTAATTTGTGTGGTTTTATTCCTTTTTTTTTTTTTTTGTATTTCCCCCCTCCCCCATCTATTCTTTTTTGTTTTTAAGTAAATTTTCTTACTTGGTACTATTTTTAATAGAGAAAAGTTGGTATAATCTAACTGTTCAACAACTTATGACTTTATTAAATAAAGTAGGTTATAAAACATAATAGGTGGCATAATCCCATTTTCATAGAAAGTAATACATGTGTATTAAAAAAGATCTAAAAAGAAATATACACCAGTGTGTTATCAGCAGATGCCTGTGGGTGGGTGGACACCATAGATATTCTTTATATTATTTTGCAGGTCTGCTTTTTCTGATATTTTTATAATAAGCATGTATAACTTTTGTAATAAGAAAATAATGAGAAAATTTATCATTAAAAATACAATGATATAATAAAACTGAACACAACCAACACAGCAAGTGGGAAGGGCTGAGTTAAGAGAGGTGAAGGGACATCTTACTAAGAAGTAGCAGTGGCACAAGCAGAGACCTGGGACAGAGGAATGAGTCTTGTACTGGGGTTTAGGAGAAAGAAGAAGTGGCAAGCAGAATTTTTCTGTTTGTACCTACTTTGAGTGATCAATATTTTAAATAGCAAGATGAATTTTATTTTGAAAGGAAATTTTAAATGAGATATCACTAAAAAGTCACTACCTTGGGCTAAGAAAGTGAAATTATTGAAAAACCAGATTTTGAAATATATTAATATATATAGCTGATTTTAAAAGCCTATTTCAACATTTATGTTGGACTCGGACTTCGAATATGTTAGCTCAGGGTTAGCCTGATGTGGTGGGGGAAGGCATCGTGACTTTTTCTCATCCACAGGAAAAGGTCATGAGCTGAAGTGGATGTTACCTCCTGCATCCAGGAGACTCCTGTCTTTGTTACCATGAACTTTTTTTTTTTAATTTCAGAATATTACAAATGTTTACATTTGTACAAATGTTTTGGTTACATGGATTGCTTTTGTGCTTGAGTAAAAGTTATAAGTGTGCCCATCACCCAGATGTATTAGGTGTGATTTCACCCATCCCCTCCTCCCCCTTCCCACTTGCATGATTTCCGTTGAGTTTTACTTTCACCTGTGCACATGAGTGCTAATCGGTTAGTTCCAGTTTAATAGTGAGTACGTGTGGTGTTTTTCCATTCTTGGGATACTTCACTTAGGAGGATGGTCTCCAGTTCCATCCAGATTGTTGCAAAAGGTATGTCACCTTGCTCTTGACTTTGAGAAAAATATAAAACACAGTGACAATTTAAAACAAATTATCTGGAAGGAGAGAGTGTGAAAAACAGAAGCAACAATGAATAGGGAGGAGGAACTGCCAAGGATTCATTAGGACAACAGATATCAATTGCCACGTCTCCAGGAACTTGAAAAATTAGTTGGGTTGCTGGCGAGGAAGCATTTCTCTTTGAATATGACTGATGGAAGGGATCAAAAAGCAAGAGTTAGCAGAGGTTTGTGAATCTAAATAAGCTGCTTAATGTTGCTGAATAGAAAAAAAATCTAGATAGATGTTTTGAGCTTGCTTCTTAGGAGATTCAAATAGAGAAAAAAGACAAATTAGTAGTGACAACTTTCTGTGGACTGAATCTGAACAAGATAACAGTCATTGGAAGAATTACAATTCTCTGTGGAAGTTTTTTTTAAAAAAGGAAAACTAAAAGCTTAAATATTGGATCTGCCTTTAAATTAATATCCTTTGGAAATGGTAATTATGTAAGCCTTGTGAAAATCTGTGAATTATCAGTCAAAGGCAAAGTCTCATACATAGTTTACTTTTGAGTTGCTAAACATGGGTTAGGAAGAACACAGGGGTGCTTAGTTGTAGAGAAGACAATTTGAGATTTAAAAATTTTAAGTGAAGGCTTTATGATATCTTGATACTAATTCGGAAAATGTTATAATATTTCTTAGTAGTACATAATGTAGTCAGGATGAAGCCTCGCTAAATTAGTGAACTAACAAAACTGGAATCTATGAAACTTTCTGGTGGGGCCCCAGACCTCCCTTCTTCCAGTTGCTGCTACACCCCCTCATTTCCTGAGACTCGGTCGTAAGTCCAGGCCCTTGCATTTGTGCACAATATTGGGAGCCAGTGAATGCCCCCACTCATGTGCCCTCTTCAGTTGTTTTCAAGGAACGCCTGTGATCAAGCCCCATTTGGAACAGTCTGGCAGGGGGAGTTCTTGGCTGGCTTCCCAGAGACTCTGGCTCCTGAATTTTACTCCAGTCCAAAGAGCTCCACACTGTTAACAAGAAAGCCCTTGCTCAAGTGTACACTGTCACGTTATTTAAAAAGGTGGATGGCACTCACGTCACATGCAGTAAATAAGATCTAGTAAGAGCTTTCGTAGCATTCCATGGTTGGTGACATGCTTCCAGTTTCCCAGGTCTCTCCACAGTTGGACACTGTCTTGCTGGGGCCAGTGAAAGGAAGGTGACACAGTGCCAGCCTAGAGGACCAGATATATTGTCTTTTCCAGACAAGCAAACACTGAGGGAATTTGCCATGACCTACAGGAAATACTCAGAACTGCATTATACATGAATCAGCACAACAGATACCCACCAGTGTAAAATCACCCCTCAACGCCTAAAACTCACAACTTTTACAAAACAATAGCACAAGAGGGAAAACAAAGCAATAAGGTACTATTCAACATGATGTACATACAGATCAACATCCCACATATCAGTTGTATCACTTAACATTAACAGTCTGAATGTTCCTCTCAAAAGACACAGGCTGGCTGAATGGATGAAAAAACACAATGCAAGTATCTACTGTCTCAAGGAAATGTATCTAAACCACAAGGACACACACAGAGTCAACATTATAGGATAGAAAAAAAACATTCCATGCAAATGGAAATCAAAAGAGCAGTTGTAGCCATTCTCATATCAGATAAAATTGACTTTAAACCAACAAAGGTAAAGAAAGACAAAGAGAGTCATTATGTAATGGTAAAGGAAGCAATTCAATAAGAAGACATAACAATCCTAAATATATGTGCACTTAACACAGGAGCTCCCAGATACATAAAGCAAATTTTACAAGAACTGAGCAAAGAAATAAATAGCATAATTGTGATTGCCAGGGAGCTCAACACCCCTCTGTCAGAGCTTGACAAATCATCAAAGTGGAAAATAAATAAACAATGGACTTAAACCAGACTCTAAGTCAAATGAATCTAACAGACATTTACAGAACATTCTACCCACTGAATGTACATTCTTCACAGCAGCTCATGGAACATTCTCCAAGACTGATCATATCTTAGACCACGAAACAAGTCTCAACAAATTCAAAAAAAATTGAAATCATACCATGTATCTTCTCAGACAACAGCAGAATAAAACTGGAAATCAATCTCAAGGGAAACACTCAAACCTACACAAAGTCATGGAAATTAAACAACCTGCTGGTGAATGATTATTGGGTCAAGAATGAAATCAAGATGGAAATCAAAAGATTCTTTGAACTGAACGACAAAGGGGATATAAGCTATCAAAATCTATGGGACTCAGCAAAAGCATTCCTAAGGGGAAAATTTGTAGCCTTAAATGCCTACATCAAAAAGACAGAAAGATCACAAATTAACAATCTGATGTCACATCTCAAGGAACTACAAAAGGAAGAGCAAACAAAACTAGCCTCATCTTAATCAGCTTCTCAGTGACATTCAAAACTGTTCACCAATGGCTCTTTTTTCCCCACCCACTCTCCTATCTTGGGTTCCTTGGCATTGCTCTTGCCTGGTTTTCCTCCTACATCTCCAGCAGCTCCTTCTCACTCTCTTCTCAGCCTTATCAGCTCCTCTTCCTCCACCTGGCCTTTACTTACTTCTCTATATTCCATCTTTACATAACTTCATTCCTTCTTCCGCTACAAATACTGTCATCTGCTGGTGACTTCAATTAAATCTCTAATGCAAAACTCCCCTTTGAACCACAGACTCATAACCAACTGCTTATGTTCATCACTTCATACCAGAAATAATCATCCTAGATTTGATTCTCCCTCACTCATTTCATCCAAACCAACCCACAGTCCTGCCCTTTCTGCCCCACATCCCTCTGCTGTCACCACACACGAGTTGCTGCCACTCTAGAAAAACCATCTCACTTTTTGTCACAGCAATTTGCAATTGCCTTCTAACCAGGCTCCCTTCTTTTCTTTCTGACTGTCTCCAATCTAGTCTCCAGAGGGCACTTTTAGTGGTTTATAAAAGATGTAAATGAGATCACATCACTGTGCTTAAAATTATCCCCTCCTCTCCCATACACGTAGAATACAGGGCTCCTTGCCATGCCCTGTCAGGTCTCTGTGTCCTGGCCTCTCTCAGGGCTGTTTGTCTCCCTTCCTCTCTCCCTCCCTTCCTTCCTCTCCTTCCTCTGCTACCTTCCTCTCCTTCCTTCTTTTCTCTTTTCTTTTCTTCTTTTTCTTGAAACAGGGTCTCCCTACATTACCCAGGCTGGCCTCAAACAATGGGCTCAAGCGATCCTCCTGCCTCAGTCTCCTCAGTAGCTGGGACTACAGATGGGTACCACCATGCCCAGCCTCAGTGCCATTTCTACATGCTGTTCCCTCTGCCTGGAATGCCTTTCCCTGGCATTCTGCATAGCTGTATCTCATCCTTCAAGTTTCAGATTCAATGTCACCCTCTCAGAGACAACTTTTCTAACAAACCTGTAATAATAGGTCTTTTTTATTATTCTCTATCTCAGCACTACCTTGTCTTTCTCATCTCATAAGACTTGTCAATTTATTACTTATCTGTGCATCTGTTAGTTTTACTTGTTCATTGTCTGCATGGTTGTGCTTTCTCTCACATTCAATTATCTTGTAGTGCTACTGTAGAAAATTAGAAATTCAACTCTGAAAATAGAGGATAAACACAAATTACTAATTAAGAAATACATATGAAATGATATTAGCATGAATTCTAGGAATAACAGCTTTTCAGTGAAACCTGAGTTGATTTAATGCCTTCTCTAAGCAATAATTATACTCTGTAACCTTCTCTTCATCTAGTGTTTTTGCAGAAAAATGGAATCCATTTTTCTTGCTTTTCTTAGTTCTAAAAATGAAGTTGGTCTGAATATTTCATAGGTGCTTCCAGATGGTTAGGTGTCTGGTCACCTGCTTTGCTTTCTCTGTAACCCCCCAAAGGGAAAAACATTCAACTAGAGAAGAGATTTGGACTCAGCTCTATTTCTTCTTTGGTGTGTGGTTTGGAGCCTGTCAGCTCATTCCCTGAGAGGTATTGAACAAGGAGCACTCATGGGGTATAATCATAAAAGCAACTTCATTTGCCTCCCTTAATCCCTTTGTACTTGCTCTGTGCGGGAATTCCTCTGCTGTCCTTGGATGAAAATTTGACAAATCTTTTGGATTTTCGTGTTTAGGTAATAAAATTTCCTACAATCCCTTTAAATCACAGAACATGGTTTCAGTTTAACACTTAGTCTCAGATAACAGCCGAAGCTTTCGACTTACTCAGAGTTATAGCTGTTTCCCTTCCCCCAGCTGAGCCTGATGCAGGCAAAACCCTCTGGCCAGTGAAGGGGCTGGTAGGAGGAAGCATCGTCCGCCTCCTCCCTGCACCTCTTCTACCCCATCTTGCTAAGGTGTTTTTTGACCTTTCAAAGGCAGGGAGTTGGGAAAGGAGGAGAGGGAAGGGGCCTGGAAAGTTTTTACTTGAGTGGTACTAAGATAGTTTTGTGATGTTTGTGTCCAACAGGATTTTAAGGCTGTCTCTTTCTCTCCTGGGTGCTTGAATGGGCTTTTGAGAGGCCTCCATTAGGGACTACCCCAGCTGGCTGCCTTGCCCCCAGGCCTTCTTCTTGGCAATTTACTTCACAGACTGCCTCTGTGCTCGAACCGATCACCCTTTCTTGCAGTTTTCTTGCATGAGATTTCACATGGCTTCAGGACAGCTCTCTCCTGTGTGGCCCACATGTGGTCCACGAGCAAATTGTCTGTAATCTTTGCCCCAACAGAGCAGTCAGTGACAGTTCTTCACTGTCTCTCCAAAGCCACACACCAGCCTTCTCTCTTGTCCTCTGGGTCTCCTGGACTTGACTGAGACATCTGTCCCTCAGTAGGCACTCTCCTTACTACTGGTGACCCATAGAGCTTTTACCTGAAGCCTCTTCTCTTTTTTTAGAAAATAGATTTTAACATGTATATTTAAGGCAGAGAGCATAATGTAGCCTTTTCTGTTTCACACTTCATTACATAACTAAACCATGGGAGAAGCTGAGAGAGAAACAGTAGCTGGGCTCAGAGTCTTTTCTTCCTTTCAATCCTGAAAATGTACCTTTGAACTAAGTGTTTCTTCTTTTTCCTCTTCCTTAGACTATAGTTCCCTAAGCAGGCTACTCTAGAGACCCTCTAGACATATAAAATGAAGATAATAATAGTTCCCACCTCATAGGGTTGTGTGAAGGTTAAATGAGTTAATGTGTGTAAAGCACTTACAACAGAGCTTGGCACATAGTAATTGCCGTGTAAGTATCAGCTATTATCATAATTACAATGCCATGCAGATGAACCCTCTAGTTCATCCTTATAGTTCTGTGGGCTTTAGGCAGAGGGGTGGCTGTGGAAGTGGGAGAAGCAAAGAGAATTAGTCTTGAACAGGAGACTCGGGACTAGGATTGGGGGATTTAAGTATTTTAGGTTTATTAACTTGATAGGAAGTAGCTAATTAAAAACAGTATTATTGAAATTTCATTGAGCTATGCTTCATGAAAAGGAAATGTTGAACAGACAGACAGTGAAATATTAAGATTATGCATTTGACTGGATTGGAAGAAACAGCTCATGGGACACAGTACCCTGTTAAATATATGCAGTAATTAATCCTTTACTCAGTGAACTAGGTAAACCTTAAAAATCCCTGTTTATGCCTCAAACAGCATCTAACTGATTTGGCTGAGATTTCAAAAGAACTTTTAAGCTCAGTAGGAATTAAGATGCCAAATCATTAGTCCATGGACAGTCAATATCTACCTGTCAGCAGTCGGGTTATTGTCCATTTTAGGCATTGAGTTGCTATTGTTCTGCGTTCTGTGTTCTCAGGCTAACAAAAGGTGCAAAGTATGCATCCCCAACACAAATAGTTCCTGGTAGTGAGTGCTCAATAAATGTGCATTGACTATTGAACATTCCTTGGCCTTTAATGTCACCTACCTGGGTGTATTCACCCATTCAACAAAAGTCTTATCATATTTCAAGGGTCCTATATTCTCCAAATTTTATAAAATGAACACATTACTTACAATTAAAAAAAAAAACCATTCCTCTCAAACCTGAACCAGAGAGCTCCATAATCAATGCTCACCTGCTTTGCTTGTTCTTTCTACTTATTTGCATGTCTGGATTCTCATCAGTTTCTGCAGGCCCCCCTGTCTGCCAGTTTCAGAGCTTTGCTGACCAGCTCAGTCTTTTCATGCTCTTTCAGATCTTGCTGGCTGTGTCTCCTCCCTCCCAAGAGCTGCGTGTAAAACACGGTATGTTCTTCACATTTTAATTTAGCCACATTGATTCCATTGATGTCTTGTCAGATACTCTGGAGCCTGAGGCCTCATCAGCCACACAGCATAGATCAGAGATGGGCCCTCTGGTCTTTTGACCCTTATTATTCTTTCTTTTTATTCTGATTTTCTCTTGGCATTATAGAATGATGTGGAAAAGGAGAGCCTGGGGAAGCGGGAAGGAAGGGAACAAGGATGAGGTCAGAGCTCACAGACAACAAGAACAAAAGAACTGCAAATTGAGATCTCTCTCTATGGCCACCTTCCCTTCTTCCCTTCAAAAAGTCAATGCTGAACCATCTGTCATCTCCCAGGAACTCCCAACTCAGGACTGGCCTGCACCAAATGAGAGCTGGCTAGCCAGTCACTCATCTGCCCTTCCTAAGGCCATCTCTTTGCAGTCATCCTGCCCTCCCCAGGTGGGACTGTCCACTGCCTTCAGGGGCTACACACCCCAATTATTTATTAAGGAGACAAAAAGGAATTGTTGATGAAGCCCGGGGTTGGCGTTGGCAAGTAGGAAGTAGCCAGGGGCTGCTGCTGCAGGGGTGGGTTCTTGCTTGGCAAATGTTAGACCGGGTTTGTTTTTGTTGTTGTTTTTTATTTTGTTTGGATGTTTTTTACCTTTGTTATTTAACACATCTAAAGATGGTATGTGCCCTAATTGCTTTTCCAGAGCATTGTCGACAATCCTGATAATGAATTGGTTTTTAAAATTCAAGTCTTGGCATTGTGGGTTCCTACAGTATTTGAGTCTGGTTTGTATGTGAAGGTGGGGGTTGGGGTTAGGGATTCTATGAATAATATATGAAATTTGTATCCATCTGCAGAGCTGAAAAAGTAGACTCTGTGTACGTGTGTGTGTGTGTGTGTGTGTGTGTCTTGGGGGAAAGAAGTAATCTCTATTTGCATCCTGTATTTGAAATTTAGAGTTTTAAGTGAAAGTTGGTGGCTTTATCTGACCTGTCAACATTATAGATGATACTGTATATTTATAAAGATATTTGCATATCTTTTATCAGATGGATGCTCTTAGTTGATTTAGTATACTAGCTTCTATTTGGAAAATAAATTAATATTTCAGATGAAGATGAAAAGCACAGGGGATTTGAGTAACTGTCAGTTCTAGGGTGCCTCTTGCACCTGGAATGTGTGACCTTTTGGGATTAACGCTGGATGTAATCAAATTAGTGAAATAGAAGCCTTCGTACTTCTTTCTCTTTTTTTTTTTTTTTTTACCATCTACCTACAGGCCTACCCCGTAGTCTAACCTTCAAAGGTTTGTTCTGGTCTCTGCTGTCCACTAATTATCATTTAAGATGCAACCTTTCTTCTATGGTGTTTTAAATGGACATTCTTGAAGACTAAAAGATTAAAAAGAATAAAATTCTTTAAGAATTTCCACAAGAAAAGCAAACTCTGGCCCTGGTGACAAGGTGCTTTTTAAAATTGATCCACAATAGCTATACATATTTGGGAATACATGTTATATTTTGATACATGCTTACAATGTGTAATGATGAGATCAGGGTAATTGGGATATCCATCACCAAACATCTTTCTTTATATTGGGAACACTCCAATTCTTCTAGCTATTTCTATCTATACAATACGTTATTGTTAACTATAGTCACCCCACTGGACTATTGAACAGTAGATCTTATTACTTATCTAACTGTATATTTATACTCATTAACCAACCTCTCTTCATTCCCCTCTACCATTCCCGGCCTCTGTTAGCCACCATTCAACTCTCTACCTCCATGAGATCCACTTTTTTAGCTCCCACATATGAGTGAGAAGATAAGGGATTTGTCTTTCTGTGCCCAGCTTATTTCATTTAACATAATGACCTTCATTTCTATCCATGTTGCTGCAAATGACAGGATTTCATTCTTTTTGAAGGCTGGGTAGTATTCCATGGTGTATATGTACCACATTTCTTTATCCATTCATCTGTTGATGGACACTTAGGTTGATTCCATGTCTTAGCTGTTGTAAATAGTGCTGCAATAAACATGGGAGTTCAGGTATCGCTTTGATATACTGATTTCTTTTCTTTTGTAAATATACACCCAGTGGTGGAATTCATGGAAGTTCTATTTTTATTAAATAGTTTTTTGAGGAACCTCCATACTGTTTCCCATAGTGGCTGTACTGATTTACATTCCCAATGTAAAAAGAAAATCATAATCTTAGGGCCACCTCCCCCAACTCCTTATGCAAAGAGAGAAGGTAGAGGCCTCAGGCACCTGTGAAGAACTGGCCCCACCGATCATTCACTAAGGAAATTCCTTGCTGACCTCTCATAAACAAGGACATGAAAATTGTACATACGTCTAGCACCTGTTCCCTTCCATGCTAATAATGAATTACAAGTTTATCTTTACAGGTAGCAGAACTGGGAACACACGGAATCAGACATTCTTTAACCTACCCAGCGCCATCTACATAATTGATGCTTCCATCACTCCCTTTTTCTCTTCTAACATTCCCCTTATTCTAAGTAAAATGTAGATTTCCTGGGCCTGACAAGAATGTAACAATTTTACCTTTTCAGCGTCCCCCTCCCTGTGCCTTTTCCTTTCCCTCTATCGGCCTTTAAATGCTGAAGGTTCCAACTTCCCCTTCAGAGAAAAAGCCACAGCTTGTCTGCAGTTTGTGTTTTTCCTGGGCGCTTCCTCGACTTTGGCTTAATAAACCTCCGTTGATTGAGATTACGTCAGTCATTTACTTGGTTGACACCACCAGCAGTGCACAAGCGCTGGCCTTTCTGTGAATCCTGACAAAGGTTTTTTGCATATATTATATCTCATTTTGATTTTCTTTCTAAATTACATAAATTCCATTCAATGGGAAGAACAGATTTTATTATGTACATTTTGCAGGTGATAAAAGCGATATTCAGGGGAGTGGAAGATTTAAAGCCACTGTGAGCTCCAGCCCCAAGATATGAGAGTTCATTTCATCTCACTTGAAGTGCATTCCTCCCCCTGTGATATTGCAGTGCCTGGCTTCTCTAATGATGGAGTTTCAGGCTATAGAATAAAAGAGAAAGAGAGATTTTTGGCTAGAGATGCTTACCCGTGCTCTTGAGGATGGCCCTTTGCTCTATGTCATCTTGAACATGGAGTCAGACAGAATTCAGTTCTGAATCCAGCTCTGCAACTTGCTAGGTATGTGATCTTTGCAAGGTATTTAACATCTCTGATCCCCATTTCCTCCTTCTATAGAATGAGTCTCCCAAGTCGGAGACAAAGGACTTTATTGCCCACAGCACAGTATGCAGCATGAGCTTCATGTTCATGAAATCAGCTATATTAATGTAAAGCCATAAGGCAAAAACTACAGTAAAAGTCTGTTTTCTACAGAAGTATAGACATACCCAAAGTTAACCAGCCATTCATGTTTTGTTACCGAAAGCATGGATCCTTTCCACGAGGCCGAATCAGAAGAACAATGGACAAGTGGTTAAGAAGAAGGAAAGAAAAGTCTACTATTTTGCCAGCAAAGGAGGAAAATGATAGACTATCATCTCGAAATCTAAATTCCTCCCCCAAAAGGGAAAATACAGAGCTTTTAAGGGGAGGGTTCTCAGGTTCAGGGTATTATTGTTCAACTATAGTTGATGTAGTTGATGGTTCTGACCCTTTCACTTCCAGAATCTACTGGGACCTCCCACCAGTCTGGAGCCCGACCTCAGCCACTGGGACCTCCAGGGACCTCTGTTGCCTGGTCCTCCACCAGGATGGTTTTGCCTAGCTATCTCCTGCAGTGCAAAGAACAGAAAAACACTCCCTTCCCCTGCCTGACTACTGGCCTGAGGCAGGGAAGCTGATTTTTGTTCTGAAAAGGGTGAAAGACAGAAAATACTCCCCTGCCCACCAACTGCTGGCCTGGGGCAGAGATGCTGGTTTTAGTTCTGAAAAGGGAGAAAGGCAGAAAACACTTTAAAAGGTGAGGGAGTTTTAAAGAGACAGAAAACATTTTTTTTTTCCTTTTTCAGGCCATCCTCTCTGTTAGTTTCAGAGTTTACCTTTCTGTAACTTGCTGCTTAAGTCTCACGTATCCCTGACTAGTGTAAGATTTGTGACTTCCCCAATCACTTCTATAGACAACATTGCTATTGTAAAACCTATACCTTCCAGACTCTGCATTCAGGGGGGCCAACTGATGCCAGCCAGACCATGGCCATGCATGGGGACTGACTCAACAGGTCCTGTGACCCTCTACCCCTCTTCTCAGCCAAGAAAACAATTTCTGCTTCCCAATCCTATGAGTTCATCCCCAGCCAATAAGCAGACCCCATTCCCTAGCCCTTTGTCTGCCAAACTACCTTTAAAAATCTTAGCCCCCAAATTCTTGGGGAGATGGATGTGAGAAAATTGCTCACATTTCCTCTCCTGGTACCTTGTGATATTAAACTCTTTCTCTACTGCAACCTCTGCTGTCTCAGTATATTGGCTGCCTCCTGGGCAGTGGACAAGGAACCCACTTGGACAGTAACATTCATGTCAATTCCTCTTGGCCCTCAAGTTCAGAGTCAACATGGAGTAGCCTAGGTAGATGCTGCACACATGGTGGTTTGTGTCACAGCTGAGAAACACCAAATTTAGGAAATCCCAATATTGAGATTGCAAGCAAACTGGCCCTACCTTTGTTGCAGAGGGAGTCATTTTATTATACTAGGCAGGGAACAAACCTGCCCCTGGCTCTGGAGGGAGAAACCTTCTAAGGCTTTTGGCTATGGAAATATACTTAAGAAGATCATCAAGAACAAAGGGAATCAGTGCCTCTGTTTTCAAGATATGCAGAAATAATAAAGAACCGTAGAGAACTGTCTCACTGCAAATGACATACACATATTAATACCTTGTGAATGTAATAATGTCCACTAAAAGCCTACATTAAGCACTGTTTGTTTTGCAATGACTCAGAGACAGAAGTCAGTAAGTTGCCTAGAATTGAAAGTTCTTTGATAATATCCTCCAGAATTCCTCTCCTTTGATAATATTGATAAAGTTTTCTGGATTGAGCTCACTTTACTGGCAAACTGGCCAGACTTTATATTTTAAAGGTCCTCCCTCTCCACCTAATGAAAATATTTGTCACTGAGCCCTTAGTATGTGCCAGGCACAGGTGATGCTTTTCGTACATTAACTTCTGTTTGTCACCATTTTACAGATGAAGAAACTTTGGCCCAAGTATTAAGGTAGCTTAACCAGCACCACATGGGTATGAGTGGCTGTGATTGCACTGAAAGATCTTTGGATTCTTTTCAATCTCGACTGAAAAAGAAAGAAAAGAAAAGTGTGTCTTTGATGCAGTTTTTCCTTTTTGAAATAGGTGAACAGAGGAGGAATGAGTAAAAAATGGAATGGGGAACTGAGAAGCAGGAACAGAAAAATTGAGAAAAAAATTCTCTTCACATTTTATAGTCACCATTTAAGTCGCTGTATATACAAAGGGTGCTTGGGGAAAGCTGTAAGATAATTAATAGCGCTGGGCAGGAACATTTATATTTCAATTGTCTACATTTAAGAAACACTTTGCATATCTGTTCAAGGCTTCCAGTCATGGTCTTGAATATGAATGAGAGAGGAGGAGACAAAGGAGGCCCAGAGGCAAGAGAAAAGCAGTTAGAGGTCCGGAGACAGGGCACATCAATCGCTGTAGAATCTCAGGCATGACCTTGTTACCAGGCCAAATAGAAGCCCAAGTCCTGCTTACTCTGGTTCCGCACTGAGAATGGAAACCTTTTCCTGGTCTCTGCTGTGATTTACCCGTGATTGCATCAGAACTGTCCATAATTTTCATTCATAATTGGCTTGTGTGGGCCACATGCAATAAAGGTTATTGGACTCTAACTAGTCACTTCATAAACTTTCAGATGCACTAATTAGGCTTATATGTGCCACAATCCTAGAAGGAGAAAAAGCCAATAGCTTTCAGCCAAATTTATCTACATTCATAGGGCCTTGAGAATTCTGCTTTCTGTTACAGCAAAAATTAACTTTCCTCTTTCAAGTACAGCAATGAACTAATAATAAAAACTCCGAGGCTTTTCATTACTTCATATTTTTTACCCCAGCAGCTAAAACTGGCGCTGTTATCTCCAACTTTATGCAAAAGGCAGCTGATGCACAGTTAAATGACTTTCCAGAGGCCATTCCGCGCGCAAATTGTTGATAAAACTGAAATGAGAAACAAAGTCCTTCCAGTAGATGGCGCTGCCCACCAAGCTAGAGGCTTGCGGCTACGCAGCCAACTGTCCACAGAGCTTGTTTCTCTGTACAGCTGCCTGAAACATGTTTTTTATATTTTTTTCCCTTAAATAACTGAAAGAAGAAAGCCACATTATATATTCTAGGATTTTCCATAAATTCTCTTTGTTCACCTGTAATTTAGTATGGTTAGTATCATAGTGCAGATCTGAGCATGGTATTTCTGGAATAAGAAATATTTGATAGATGACAGGTATTTTGGAGGAAGCGATTGTAAAGTAAATTTATGAAGACTGGAATTTTTTTTTAAGCATTGTGGTCACTTTTTAAAAAGCGATTTTTAAAATCACTTTACATGATTAAATGGATATGAACGTCAAGAAATCTTACATCCCAGACAAAATGTGGACTTACAGAAACAAAGATAAACACTTAAAATAATACTATTGAAAGAAAATCATACCATTTGGATATGGTCTTGATAACAAGAATAATAACTCAGAATAAATTACAAGGAGAAATACTATCTTGAAACTTTGTTCTCTCTGATTTGCAGACATACAAGGAACAACATAACAGTATGCGAAATTCTAGCTTCTCTACGTTCAGTTAATTTGCTCTTTATATTCCCAATATTCTTTTTTAAAAACCTGTTAAGTTTATAAATATAAGAAAATATTGGCCATGCGCTAGGTTTAGTCTGTGTTACTGCATTGCATTGCTACCTCTTCGTTGACAGTATGCATAATAAATATTTGTGTCCTGGTTACTGTTGAGACTTTAAAAAAAAAACTTTATGTTTTATATTTAATAGACTCATTTTTTTAGAGAAGTTTGAGATTTACAGAAAAATTGCACAGAAAAAAAAGAGAGTTCCCCTTTCTCCCCTCAGTGTCCATATTATTAATACCTTACATTACTATGGTACATTTGCTAAAATTGATGAAACTATATTGATGAGCATTATTAACTAAAGTTCATACTATAATTAGGGTTCATTTTTGTGTGTTGTACAGGTCTATGGGTTTTCACAAAAGTATAGTGTCATGAATCCACCATTATAGTATCATACAGAATCGTTTCACTCCCCTGCAAGTTCTTTATGCTTCATCCCTGTTCATTCCTCCCTCCCGTAGCCCTTCAATACCTGGTAATCATTGATCTTTTTATTGTCTTTATAGTTTGGCCTTTTCCAGTATGTCATATAATTGGAATCATAGGGTATTTAGCCTTTTTAGACTGGCTTATTCACTAGTAATATGCTTAAGATTCTCCAATCTTAAGCAATGTCTTTTCATGCCTGGTAGCTCATTTTTAAAAATTGCAGAGTAACATACATTGCATGGATGTACCATTGTTTAGCCACTCACCTAGTGAAGGACATCTTGGTTGCTTCCAATTTTTGGCAACTAAGAATAAAACTACTATAACCATATGTGGACAAAAGTTTTCAACTAGTTTTGGTAAATATCTAGGAGCACAATTGCTGGATCATATGGTAAAAGTATGCTTAGTTTTGTAAGAAACTGCCAAACGGTCTTCCAAAGTGGCTCTACCTTTCTGCATTCTGCCCAGCAATGAATGAGAGTTCCTGTCGCTCCACTCCTCACCAGCATTTGTGGTTGTCAGTGTCCTGGATTTTAACCATTTTAATAGGCATATATGATAGATATCTCATTGTTGTTTTCATTTGCAATCCCCTAATGACATATGATGGTAAGCATCTTTTCAATTCTTATTTGCCATCTTATGTCTTTGGGGAGGTGTCTATACAGAGCTTTTGCCTATTTTTTAATTGGATTTTCTTGTTGTTGAGCTTCAAGAATTTTTTATATATTTTGGATACATGTCTTTTAATAGATATATCTTTTACAAATATTTTCTCCCAGCCTGCGGCTTGCCTTTTAATTCTCTTTAGGAGACTTGTTTTTTGAAACCTATTTTAAAGCTAACAAGAAAATTTGATTTCTTCTCTTCCGTCCTACAGCCTCTTTATGTATAAGAAGACTCTGGATCTTAGGGCAGGAAAGCCAGTTTCATCTCTCAGCATCAATTTCTTCATATGTAAATATAAAGAAGTTGAGTTAGATTGTTTCTAAGATTGCTTGTTCCTTGAATGTTCTATGAGTCTGTTTGATGACTGCAGCTCAAGCAGACAAGGATCTTTCTGAATCTGATGTTCTCTACACGAGAGAACCTTGGGGACATTTGTTACTCTCCACATATATTGATGTCAGAAATAGAGAACTCAGTCTTCCTTGGATTGGATACTACTCAATCCTATCTTAAAATGTTTATAATTCTGTGTAAAGGATTTATGTTGGAATACTACACAGCAAAACTTACACACAAAAGAAATGATGAAATAGAACCTAAGGTTGGAGAAAGAAGAGTGAAGGACGATTATAATAGAAACTCTGGAATAGTCAAGAAGATTATTCTAAGAGGCATGGTGGGAGACAGCCTTGAAGATGATATTTAACATTTGGTTTTAGAAAGAAAAAAAAAATGAGGCTCCTTTTCTGCCCTTCACACCTGAGAATTTGAGGTTGGGCAAACACTCATAAGGACATATGAAATAAACAGAGACTTTGGACTTGTGAGTCCAAAAATGAGAATGAGTCATGGAGAGATTGATTGTCCTCCAGGGTTTGTATTTAGCTGAGCTTTGGAGCTCATTTTCCATTTGTCCCTGTGCCTGGGAGTAACCCATCCCCAACTCTTGAATCATCACCTGATCCTGGTGCCATCTCCTCCACTGGAGCATCCTTCCTACTTCCATCTCGGGAAAAATAGTTTTTATTTCCCTGAGATCCTAATGTATCTGTCCTTGTCTGCTTCTTTGAAGTCTTTTCCTACACAACACATTTCTCCCCATACTCCCTTGTATTCTTTTCCCACAAACAGTCAAGCTCTCTCTTAGGGCTTTTTATTGCAGCTCTTACAGACTTGCAGAGAGCTCTACAAAGTGTGTTCCTCTCCCAAGTTTTTACAGGCTTGGTAACTTTCATTACTAAACTCTCAACCAAATATCTCTTCCTTGAGTGAAGCTTTCCCTGACCCCTCAAACTAAACCACACTCTATTACCTTTTTTTTTTTTTTTTTTTGCTCTCTCCACTCCCACCTCCTTTTCATTTCTGTTAGAATGATTGAGACTTTAAAATTCCCTTTTTCTTTTACTGATTTGGAAGTTACCCATATGATTTTTAGTCTTCTGGTGGTTGCCTTTACGTTTTTAACATGTGTACTCAATCTAAGCAAGGTTAAAATTAATCAATATTTTTTCTCCTCTGAAACACCCTCTAAAGTTTAGTCATCATTCTTTTTTTTTAATCCTCAATATATTTTACACTTTTTAATGTGTTTGCTATTAAATAGATTCTTTGAATATTGCTTCCTGCATTCTCCTTCTTCCTCCTGGGTTTAACTTTCTTCTTGTGAAAACATATCTCTTACACAGTTATTTCATTAAAGATTTGTAAGTTGTTAACACTTCCAGTTTATATATTTCTGAAAAAGTTATTTTGCACTTAGGTCTTGAATGATCGTTTAGTTGTCTGCCAAGATCTGTTCTGAAAGTTATTTCCACAGTACTCTGATGATGTTAGTCTTTTGTCTTCTGACATCTATTATTGCTTATAAGTATATATATAATCAATCTAATTGTCATGCCTTTTTAGGGAAATAGTCATTTCTTTCTAGTAGAAGTTGGAATTTCTTTTTTTCTCTTATATTCTGTAGTGTTAATAGAAAATGTCTAATATGGATTAATTTTTGTTTGTCTTAGGACTCATTGTGCTTCTTAAATCTCAGAATTTATGTATTTCATTGATTTTTTGCTCCAATATTTTGTATTTCCCCTTTTCTGCTTACATTGTCTCATTTATTCTTCTTATTGTAGTGACTTAAGGTGGAAGCTATAATCATTAATTTGAGGACTTTGTTTTTTTCTAACATCGGTGGTTGATGCGATAAATATTTTTCTAAGTACTGGTTCTTGTTATATCCCACAACGTTTGATTTATTGCTTTCTCATTTTCATTCAGTTCATAATATTAATTTCTCTTATTTCTTCTTTAATCCATGGATTATTGAAAAGTATATTATTTAATTTGCAAATATTGAGATATCTAGATATGTTTTTCTTATTTATTTCTAACTTATTTCCATTGAGGTCAAGAGAGATATTTTTTATCACTTTTTTTGAGAAATTTGTTTATAATGTGCCTTGGTTTAATTTTCTTCATGTTCTTGTGTTTGGAATTTGTTCAGCTTCTTGGATCTGTGGGTTTAAAGCTTTCCATCAAGTTTGGAAAAGTTTCAGTTATTATTTCCTGAACTATTTTTGTCCTCCTTCCCCCAAAGACTTCAATTTTCCACTTATTAGATTGCTTGAAATTGTCCCACACCTCACTGATGCTCTTTTTATTGTTTTTAAACTATTTTTTTCTCTGCATATTTCCTTTTGTATAGTTTTTATTTCTATGTCTTCCAGTTCACTAATCTTTTCATCTTCAATGTCTAATCTACTAAAGACATCCTATGTATTTTTTTCTTCTCATACTTTGGAATTTTCAGCTTTAGGAGTTTGTTGAGTTTTTTTTTTTTCATATAATTCCTATTTCTACTTAATTTTTTGTGGACACCTTGAAAACAGATTTTTTTTAATGTTAGTGCTTAAGTCTTTTATGTTATTATTTGTTTTCTATATGCTTATTCTGTTTCTTGTTTTTCTGACTACTTTTTCTTTCTTCTTTTATGTTACTCGAACTTTGTTCTAGAATTTCATTTTCATATATTTCTAGTGTTTTTAATATATCATTGAATACTTTTTAGTGGTTGCCCTAGGTATTAAAATACACATATATTTTAACATATGTGTGTATATTTATATGTAATATATCAGTCTACCTGTATTTTGTGTATATTTTAATACTTTGAGTGATATGTAAAATCATTATTTCCATTTAGGTCCTTTTATAATCCCCACTTTTCTTGAAACTTTGTGCTTGTTTTCAGTTCTTGGTTCTAGGCTTCTCTAGTACCCTCTCTAGGATGTATGGAAGACAAAAAGAAAACCCAGGGAACTCACTACTACATCGTTCCTCAAGTCCCTGCATTCTTTCCACCTTTTAGAATCCTATCATTGCTTTTTGTAGTATGTCAGGGTTTTCTAGCTATTATAACCATTTTAATGCCCTTCTTTGATAATTGTAACATTTGTGTTGTTATAAATTAGTTTCAGTTGGTTATTTTTTCTCCTCATTAGGGGGCTGGATTTTCTGGATTCTCTGACTGGATGCCAAGCATCGTGAATTTAATTGTATTGAGTTATGAATATTTTTGTATTTTTATAAATATTTTTGAACTCTGTTTTAGTAAGCAATTAAATTACTTAGAAACAATTTGATCCTTTTGGTAACAGCTTTTTAAAATTTGTTAGGTGGGACCAGAACAGAATTTTGTCTAGAGCTGATTATTCTCCATGAAGAAGAGACCCTTATGAATATTGTACCCATTGTCTTAAGAATTATGAGGTTTTCCAGTCTGCTGATGGGAGCACGTACTGTTCCCAGCTCTGTGTGACTACCAGGCACTGTTCCCTCCAATCCTCTCAGGTGGTTCTTTCTCCAGCCTCAGCCCGTTTCCTCACATGCATTCTCACATGATGACTACTCAAGGGAGTCCTCTGCAGGTATTCATAATTCTTTCTGCGTGAATTCTTTGGTACTCTGTCTTGTGAACGGTAGCTGCCTTGTTTTTCTCCAGACCCTCTGTTCCCTCTCTTCACCTTCCTGTGCGGCTACCTGGACACTCTCTAGCAGGAAGCTGAGACAATCCTATCCTTCCTGTCTCTCAGCCATCACTCTCTCTCCTTCGTTGCGTGATGTCCAGTCTCTTGACAACTACTATTTTATATTCATTGCCCTTTTAAAAATTGTTTCAGAGAGAAAGTAAATCTGCTTCTTGTTACTCTGTCCTGGCCAGAGCAGAAATCTCATGGGCATTCTTAAAAGGAAAAAAAAAAAAAACCCACACACATACACAAAAATAAGAAAATATAGCTTTGGGTAGAGATATGAGGAAATGAGAAAAGCCTGTGTTCAGGTAAAGTTAGAGGAGTTCATCATACTCTTCAAGAAATACTTACCACAAACAACCACAATGTATATTTCCTCCATTCTTGGCTCCACCCCTGAATTATTACTTAATGCCAGTAGTGACAAAACCCAAAAAGATGCAGCTAGGACAACTGTCCAATGTCTGCTCTTAGCTTTCTCCAGGGGACAGTGGAGAGAAACCAACTCTCTTCAGTCGTTTCCACCAAATCTCACCTCTCTTTTCCAAGGACAAAGTCAATTGCTTCTGGAATCTTTCTGAAGCCAAACTTCTTTCCTTCTTCATACAAAAATTCCATGCATCCAGTTCTCAGAATGATTAATTTTACTTCTATAGATTCAGATGCTGTTATAATTGGAAGATTTTTTAGAGATCAAGAATCTTTCATTTTTACATATGGTGAAAGGAAACTGAGGTAGGGGAAAATTGATCAATGCAGTCCTAGAACGAGGACTCCTTTCCCAGTAGTTCTGGGAAAAGGTATATAAAGTCAAAAGAGCTGCCCAAGTCATAGGATTGTGAAATGCTGATGTCATGATATTATGATGTAGAAGCCAGAACGTAGACATCTTCATCCCAACTCTGAAACAGAAATTATGAACAGGGTTAATATAAGAAAGAAGAAAACCTCTTCTCCTATTGCAATATTTCACAATTTCCTGCCTGTTTCAATCCCCCAATGTGCTGCAACCATCTGTACTAGGTGAACTTAACTCAGAGATAGTTGCACTAGGATGTTCTTCATAAACAGTGGGGATTTTCTAGACTTTTGGGCACAATTACAGTACTTGAGGCCTCCCTCTCATGTCCAAAATCTATTGTCTTGGCAGATGCTGAAATGCATCAATTATTTATAATATATCAACTGTGTTGGTGGGGGGCAGAGATGAAAGCAAAACATCCCAAAAGAAGAGAACTGCAGGTTATTAGTAGGTGTCTCTGTTTAATAGACTAAGAAACTTGGCAGAACATGAGAAAAACTACTAATTAAATTGGCTTTGATTCCAGGTCCCTGATGTTTGAGCAGGGACCCTAGAACTCTCCTGATTCCTACTGCAGCCACCTCATTTAACATTTTACTCTGTTCATGGTAATGCCATTACTGAAAATAATTTGGAAAAACAGAAAACAGCAAGGAAAATTTTTGAATAATGAAATGATCTGTGAATATCAATTGGTGATTCTATTGGTTCAGAAATTCAAAGTTTCATTATTACCTTTGGTAATATCCCAAAGAGCCAAATTCTTAAGACAGCTTCTTAGAGTTCTTATAACTAGACTTTTATTGGCCAGGGGATTTAATCGTTGACTCCCTGTATGCCTGATTTGGTGTTATTCACGTACTGGGGGTTTGGCCATGTTTATGGTTGCTATAGATGTCATTGAATGGAGGGTTCTTATTGTCACGTATGATGATTGCTCCTAAACAATTGATGTTATCTTTTTAGGTTGGTGGTATGTGATGCCTGTGTAGAGTGCCAAATGAAATGTAGAGCTCTGATGACTCTGACATAAACCAATAATATGTCCCTGGAGCGCCTGAGGCTTTAGGCACCCATTTAGAGAGGAATACCAGCTTCTTACTTTTTTAAAACATTTTTTAAAAAGTTCACCAAAGTAATGTATGCTACTATTTCAAGAAGTAAAGTACTTTTAAAATCCACCCCCAATTTTTCTCACCAGAAGCAAACACTTACGACTCTAAGTTTTTTTCTTCTGGCTTTAACATTTTCTTTCTAAATAGTAGGTGTGGCAAATTATATTTTTCAGTGTGGCCACAGTAAGATCTCCATCTCACGTGCTCTTCTTGCACTGTAACATTGACACTCCTCCCACTGAGAGATGGTGTCTATGTTTCTTCTCCCTCAATCAAGGTGGGCCTGTGACTACGGTGAAATGGCTCTTTGTGACTTCAGTGACTAGGTCATAAAAAAATGATTCAGCTCTCACATGAGTGACAATTGCCTATGGAATCTTGAGCTACCACATTCAGAAGTCTTAGCCCACCATGCTGTAAAGAAGTTCATGGAGCATAGAGAAGCCATGCGTAGGTGTTCCAGCCAGCAGCCCCAGTTGAGGTCCCAGCCAACTGCCAGAATCAACTCCATACATGTGAGAGCTAATAATAAAATTGTGGTCATTGTTTTAAACCATTGAGTTTTGGGGTGATTTGTTTTATATCAATAGATAACTGAAAACATTCATCATTCATGTCCATTGCTATCTTTCAATCCATTAATTTTAGATACAATCTATTGTCTGTTCTTTTATATTAACAGTACTTGGTCATAAAGCTCTTCTTATACCATCAGCTCCTTTGTTTGCTCTCCCTATTCTTTTCTTTTTTTTTTTTTTTTTTTATTGAGACAAGGTCTCTTTCTATTGCCCAGGCTAGAGTGCAGTGGTGTCATTATAGCTCACTGCAACCTAAAATCCCTGGGCTCAAGCGATCCTCCTGTCTCAGCTTCCTAGTACCTGGGACCACAGGTATGGGCCACCGCGCCTGGTTAAATTTTTTTCCTATTTTTTGTAGAGATGGGGGTCTCACTATGTTGCTCAAACTGATCTCCAACCCCTAGCCTCAAATGATCCTTCCCCCTCAGCCTCCCAAAGAGCTAGGATTACAGGCATGAGCCACCACACCCAGCCTCTTCTCTCTGTCCTTCTGATATAATTTGATATTGTAAATCTTGGTTAAGTTAATCATTGTGTTTGCATTCTTATGTCTATAGTATACTTTGTTGCCTTTCTTACTTCTTGTTTATCTTGATAAGTGATTAAGTTAGTGATTGCTTTAATTTTTAATCTGCTCAGTTTTCTTCGTACTAAATTGTTTTCTTCTCATTCCAATAATCTCCAGTACAATTTTCTATAAGGTCAAATATAAAAGGTAATCTACCAATTCCAATTTTTTTCTTAGACTTATCCCACCTGGAAACTTCTGTTTTCCTTCTACCTTGGCTTGTTGTTTTCTAGGCATTATTCCCAGCTGTCATCCTGAGAATACCTTTTGCTATCCTTTTGGAAAACATCTTTGACCTTTATCCAGTTTGGATTTTCTGTTTCTTAGATTTCATGCTTTCTTGTTAATTACTTTAATCCTTTCTTTTGGTGAAACGCATCCTCCATGTTAAAAAGCTTTGCCATAGCAGAGGACATGACCATGACAACCCTGAATAAGCTTTCTCTGCAGTCCAGGTGGGAATAGGTATGTGAAAATTTGAGGGACCTTCCATATCTGGAAATATCATTTTTAGAATTTGACACTTAAAAAATTAAAGTTTCTCCACAGCAACTTTGCCTAAGTCTGAAAGAAATTTTCAGCTTCTGGGCAAAGCTGTGAACTACTGTAAGTAGGTACATGCATTTCAGGGGAACAAGCTTAATTTGGATAAGAGAAATATTTTTTTTCTGTTTTTTTTTACTCCAGAAATGAGTTACTGAAAGGATGAGGGAAATAAACAGAAGAGTGACTGGCCCATAATAGAGAACCTACAGAAAGGATTACTACTTTCTAGACTAGGGGTGGGGAAGGTAGATACATATTTGTGAGAATCATGTGCGAAATAAAATTGGGGAAATTGGAACCCTCATACCTTGCCGGTTGGAATGCACAATGGTTCAGCTGGTGTGGAAAACAGTTTGGCAATTCCTGAAAAAGTAAAACATAGAATTACCACGTGACCCTGAAATTCTGCTCCTATGGCCATTGCAGAGAATTTCAAACAGATGTTCAAATAAATTTTATACAAAAAATGCTTATAGCAGCACTATTCACAATACTGAAAGGTTGAAAACCACCCATGTTTATCAATGGATGAATGGATAAATAATATGTGGTATATCCATACAGTGGAATGTCATTCAGCGATAAAAGAGAGTAAAGTACTGACACATGATACGATGTGTATCAACCTTGAAAGCATTAATCTAAGAGGCCAGATGCAAAAAGTCACATCCTGTATGATTCTATTTAAATAAAATATACAGAATAGATAAATTCATAGGGACAGAAAACAGATTTGTGGTTGCCAGGGGGTAGGGGACGGGAAGAATGAAGGAGTAACTGCTTAATGGGGATAGGCTTTTATTTTGTGGTAATGAAAATGTTTTAGAACTAGATAGAGATGGTGGTTGCACAACATTGTGAATGTTCTGAATGCCACCAAATTGTTCACTTTAAAATGGTTCATTTTATGTTATGTGAGTTTCATAAGCTTAACTTGTACAAGAGAAGTAAAGAGTAACTGGCCTCTAACAGTGAGCCTATAGGAAGGATTTCTACTTTCCAGAGTGGCTGGGAAAGTAGATACATACATTTGTGAGAACTGTGTGTTAAATACACAAAAAGTGAACAGTGGAACATGTGTGTGTGTGTGTGTGTGTGTGTGTGTGTGGCGGGGGGATGACATCTATTTTGACTTTCTAGAAAACTGCTTAATGCTTTTACGTAATGTTTTGGATATGAGAATATTCTAGAGAGATGACTAGAGTTCTGGCTAGATCAGCTGTTCCTGAGCCACACAAATCTGTTTTGTGATAATAATTAAAAAATTTGTGATCAAAGGAGAATATCTGAGAAAAAAATGACATTTAAAAATGTTAAGTACAAAGTAATATTTAGGGATTTCTACATCTGAAGTAATATTTGCAAATAGTTTTTCTTAAAAAAACTTACAAGCAAAATAAAAGGAGAAGAGCAAATGACAAGGTAAATAAGAACTTCATCTAAGAGAGCCTCCCTTCGGCCAACCTGATGGCTCTCGGCCTCGCTGAGTGCATTTATGTGCGCAGAGTGAGCGCTGCTCTTCTAGAAACATGGAATGAGTGAGCGCTTGCCAAGAAGCCCAGCCCAGCCAGCAGCAGAGCCGTTATTAAGCTGTAGCCCTAGAGCCTCCCAGTTTTATTTTATTGTTTCTGGGATGCGGGTGCTATGCAGTTCTGAGGCAACTTTCTTTCCAAGCAATTAAGTTCCCCATCTCAGAAGCCACAAAAAGGAAGTAAATAAGAAGGGGGAGGCAGCGGCTTGGTGGGGGCTTCCAGGTTATTTATTACTTTAATAAATCTGGGCTCCTCCCAGCCCGCCTCAGACTCCTGTTTCTGTCAGGCTCCTGAGGACAAACGACCGCTTAATTGTAGGGTTTGTGGGCCGAGGTGGGCGCCAAGCAGAGTTTATTGTGCAGGAAAGGCTGTTAAGTAAGACAATGTGATAGTGCCCTGGCCAATAAGTCATTAAGCAGAAATTAAAAGCAGAAAACTTCCAAGTACCTTCTATCTCACTTGTATTAACCTCTTAAAGGCGGAGTCAGCTATGTTCGGAGCTGAGGAGAAAGTGCAGGCCGAGGGAGAAGGTTATCCGAGAAGAGGGAACGTGGAAGAGGCTGGCTTTAGAATTGTCCTGTGTGTCCTGCTGAGGGCATAGCCTCTAACCTGCTCAATCCCGACAGTGGTCTCATGCCTGGAGATGGGAGGCCACCAAATACCTGGCAATGTGCTTACATCTGTCATCTTACTTGAACTTTTTTACATCGTCACAGTATATGGGGCACTCAGCTACCAGCACATGAGAAGACAGCCAGCAGCCGTGGGACTTGTTTAGATCCCCGACAGGTGAAAGCCAAATTGAGCCTGGAACATGGGCCACACTGATCCCAGCTGCTATGTTTCACTGGGAACAAAAAACTTTGACCTCAGGGTACCAGTCTCAGACTCGAGCTTGAGATTGTTCAGGCAGTGTGACATTCTCTCACTGACCACAGTGCAGGTTCTCCCTTCTGGGTTTAAGGAATAGAGTAATCAAGAAACTTTGAGTAATGGCCAATCAATTGACCGCTATTTCTAACAGTATGACAGAAATTCAGAGCAAGTGCATAATAAGGGAATGGAAATTTCAACTTGCCTTTACTTCCAGTTCTACTGAACTGTTCTTTGCCTATACCTTCCCACTTTCCAATCTTTTAACCTCTTCTCCCTCTCTCTTTTAGTAGACTTTAATTTTTAGAGAAGTTTTAGATTCACAGAAAAATTGAGCAAAAGTTACAGAGATTTCCCATATACACCCTGCCCCTACAATAGCACAGCCTCCCAGTCAACATCCCCCAGAAGAGTGGTACATTTGTTATGATGGATGAACCTACTCTGACACATCATTATCACTCAAAGTCCACAGTTTACATTAGAGTTCTCTCTGGGTGTCGTATATTCTTGGCTTTGTACTGTAGGGAGGCAAACTTTACCTCTACCCTCTTAGAGTCTCTCGCTGGGCCTGAGAATTAAATTGACATAAGGTAGATTAAAAGAGAAAAGCATACAGATTTTTACACATACATGGGAGCCTCCATAGGAAAATGAAAACCCAAAGAAGTGGCAAAACCTAAATGCTTATATAGTAGGTTGGACACATTGGCAACTGTGGAAAAGTGACTAAAATGTATGAGGACACTAACAGAAGAAGGGAGTTATTTTAAAAAGGTATGTTTGTACAGATTTTTTTTTGGCCTCAAATCCCCGCATCTGGTATCAAGAATGCTTCCCTTTTTTCTGGTACAGAAAGGGCATCCTTCACGTGAGAGGTTTCTCCCATCCCTGGTAGGATGAAAAGAAAAAAAAAAACATTTCTTTTCTCTTGGTACAGGGAGGTCAAAGTGAGCTTTTTGTATCTGATGTTTTTTAAGTGTCTTAGTTCAAAATAATCCTTATGCCAAAGTTGCATATTTTAGGGTGCCGTATTCTGCCACCCTTCAAGACAAATATATGATGGCATATATCCACCACAATAGTTTCACTGCCCTAAAAATCCTCTGTGTTCTACCTATTCATCCCTTCCTCCCCTCAACCTCTGGAAACCTCTGATCTTTTTACTGTCTCCATAGTTTTGTCTTTTGCAGAATGTCATCTAGTTGGAATCTTACAGTATGTAGCCTTTTCAGATGGTCTTCTTTTACTTAGTAGTATGCATTTAAGGTTCTTCCATGTCTTTCCATGGCTTGAAAACTCATTTCCTTTCAGCATTGAATAATAGTCTACTACCTGGGTGTACTACAGTTTAATTATCCAATTGCCTACTGAAGGGACATCTTGGTGATTTCCAAGTTTTGGAAATTATGAATAAAGCCACAATATATATCCCAGTGCATGTTTTTGTGTGGGCATATGTTTCCAACTCTTTTGGGTAAATTCAAAGGAATGAAATTACTGGATCATATGGTGCTGAAAGTTCATATGTTGAAGTACTAATCCCCAATGTGATGGTATTTGAAGGTGAGGTTGTGGGGAGGTCATTAGGTCATGAAGTAGCACATGTCATGAATGAGATTAGTTTTCTTATAAGAGGATACACATGAGAAATGATCTCTCTCTCTCTGCCATGTGATGATATAGCAAGAAGGCAGAGATATGTGAACCAGAACCTTGGAGAGAACTGTCACCAAGAACCCAACCATGCTGGCACTCTGATCTTGGACTTCCAGCCTCCAGAACTGCAAAAAATAAATGTTTCTTGTTTAAGTCACCCAGTCTATGGTATTCTGTTACAGCAGCCCCAAGACATATGGTAAGATTAGTTTTATAAGAAGCTTCCAAACTGTCTTCCACAGTGGCTGTGCCATTTTGCATTCCTACCAGCAATGAACGAGAGTTCCTGTTGCTCCACATCCTCACCAGCATTTGGTGGTGTCAATATTTTGGATATCGTCCATTCTAATAGCTATGTATTAGCATCTCATTGTTGCCTCATCTCTTTTAAAATCTCTTCTTCTATATGCTGCTCTTCCATGTCCCTCTTTTTTGGTAGTTTGTGACTTTTTCTGATTCCTCCTGCCTCAACTGCCCATTTCCCTTGTTCTTCCTACCATTCATTTTTGTCTCTCTGATTCCTTTCTGATAATTTACTCATATTTCTCCTTTCCACTCCTTCTTCCATTTCTTTGCCTTTTCCTACATTTTACTCCTTCTTCCATCCCAATTTTCAGAAACAAGAAATTGAAGTGTAATATATATTTTCAGTGTATATTGGTTGTATTGGATATATTAGTTAGTTCTTAATAAAAATAGCAAGTGTTTCCCATTTTAGATTTCTCTCAGGGAAACAACACCAAATAAGTCAAATTCCTTTTTGTAGGTAGCTCTTGATTTATTTTTTCCTGTGGGATCAATAAATCGCAAAAGTGATTTCTTTTTGATTGCCTACCCCTTTATTAGTCTGTTTGTAACCTATCCACAAGGATTTTTAGTAAATGGGAAAAAAAAATAGATTCTCAACATATTCCTAATCCTTTAACATTTTATATGTTCAATCCTATATTTCTCATATTGAAACTGAATCCTATTTTCTCTATTTGGTCAATAGCTGAGAATGTTGCTTTTCCCTAATAATGCATTTGAGTAAAGAACTAAATGATCTTGTCATCCCAACTCTTCGTTAAGTTTAAATGATGTTTGTTTCCACTGTTTCTACCTATATTCTGCCATTATTAAGAAAAATTATCCAAAACTTGGAAATAAGGCAGAATGATCATGAATGCTTTGTAAATGTCATATTAGAGTGTTATAACAAATCCACCCAAGAGTCATCTCATACTCTGGAGAAAGATAACTTTGTTTGGCTTATTATTTATTATTTGATTGGCGTTCAGACTGTGCAAAGTTTGACACTAAACTGTAGAAGATGGATATGTTGCAAATGATTTTTATTGGCTAGAAAAGATACCTCCAAAGGCTATGGTTTTATTGCCCTGTAGGTCATTAACCAGTTTTCAATCTAAGTTTTTAATCTTAGTTTTTTTTCCACTAACATATATCAGTTTCTCAACTTCTCCTTTAAATCAGCTTTGCCATACTGCTGATTCCTTCATTAAAGAGCTAAATACATCTTTGATCTTTCTACCCACTTGACAGTTAACTTTTTGAAAAATGTCCTGATAGCTTTAAGTTTAGTTCTAGTGACATCTAATGCAGGGATCTTCCGTTATTACTTCTGCAACATTCGTCTTGCCTTTCACAGGGTTTTTGTAATTGATTTAAGTGAGTTAATATCTCTATATTTATAAAAGTATACTATTTTAGAGACAGAACCTGTGTTGTATACATCCTCTATACCCAATTTTTATCTATCTATAAAAACAGAGACGGTCTCCTTAAATACTTATTGGATTGAATAGAATTGAACTGAATCTGTCTCCATTGTCTTCAGCCTCAGGCTGCTAACAATAGCTGTATGGAAAGAAAGCTTTCACTCTCACAGAATATTAGTTATTGTGGATCTCCATTATTGTCTCTTGGGAGTATTTACACTGGCTAGTGTTTGCTCTTATTGCTGTCCATCTCTGGCCCAATTTTAGAGCCTTTTCAGGAATCACTCAGTAAGCAGCAGAGCATATTTGAGTCATCTTCCTTAATGCCAGTAAAATGCCACCCGGTTCCACCTTGGAGTATTGGGTTAAAACTAACTGCATCATTTCTTCCTCATCCATGAGTTTTAGCCACACTGGGCTAGGTGCTGCCTTGGAATTATATATAATGTCACATTTATGCCCTTCTCTTTTTGTTTTCATATGCTGAAATTAATGTGTCATTGTGAAGATTCTAAACAGATGGGAAAAGGTCAAGGTTTCTTTGTTGCTAAGTGTGTTTCCATGGCTACGGCAATATGTGTGCATTATCAGAAACCATCATTTGTTTGGCTGCTGGTGGCTCATTAGAGAAGGGAGAAGCCCCACCTTGATAGTTCTGGGTGGTTTATTTCTGTTTTACTTTTCTTCTTGTTATGAGAACCATAGTGATAGGTTGGAACACAAGTAAACCTGGTGGCTCTAAGTGGAGAATACCCACAACCAGTCCACACTTGCATATAAGTGACACAAACAATTTAATTGGGACAGCTGAGCCCAGATCAAGTAAACTTTGGGTCCAATGAAGCAGTGTCCAGACAACCACATATCTGGGTTCTGCTTGTCTCAGGAGTTCAGCACTTTGCATAGCACCTGCGCCTTCTGTTCTCCTACTTCCTGGCACTTTGCTGTCAGTGTCCAGTGGATCCCCATTACATTTTGCATTTCCTGGGTGATGCTGTCTTTTATACCTCTTGCTTTTGTCCTCTCTCAGATGATCTTGCTATAAGGCATTTCTGGGATTGCAGCAGAAAGCCCGTGAGGAGGAATACCATGGACCAGGTAGTGTTAGGACTGGGAGAATTGACCAAGTTGACCCCTAAGGAGGTGGCCTGTAGTACCAATGCTTAGGCACAAATATATGACAAATTGAGATTTAATTCAAGCAGAATCCAAGATATTCTTACAGGGTAAAATGTGTTGTTGAGTTTGTTTAAGCAGTAGGGATACTGGAAGTCAGAGCAGTACCCATCAGTGGCTAAAGATTAGAGGGAATGACTCCACTACCAGGAGAGTAGTTAACAAGGCAGGCTTTAAGGGACCTTATCCAAGGGAGACTTCCAATCAACGTTCCAACCTCAGTGAACCCATAGAATGGGACAATGTCATGAATGGCATTCCAGACTTAACAACAGCAAAGGTACTTCCAGACTCCACTAGCTGGTGGGTCCATTCTCCCGGACTTGCTATCCACTTCAGCAAAGTGCTGCCCCCCTTGATAAAGACTCGTTTCAGACCTGACATGGGCCTGGGATTTATTTGTCTGCATTTCCAGCATCTAGCACCAGGGCTCTTTCACAACCAGTTCAGTGAACATTTGTCAGTAAATGTGTGACCCGAGAGGGCTGTGCCAGAGGGATAGAGGATTTGTGCCTCTCCTTAGAAAGACTGGAAGAGCCAAGAACTGAGAGCTTTCGACACCTCCGTTAGGAGCATATCCTTGCTTTGTATCTTGGTCTCTCTGGACAATGACTGATAATTTCTAGGGTGAAATTCTAGTGTGATGAGAGGAGTATTAGAGGTACAAGAATGGGACTGTTCTCTTTATTTACCACTATCCTAGTCCTTTTGTGCTGCTATAACAAAATGCCTGAGACTGAGTAATTTATAAATAACAGAAATTTGTTTTTCACAGTTGTGGAGGCTGGGAATTCCAAGATCAGGGTGCTAGCAGATTTGGTGTCTGGTGAGGGCTGCTGTCTGCTTCCAAGAGGATGCATTGTTGTTGCATCCTCACATGGTGGAAGTAGAAGGGCAAGAGAACGAAAGGAGTTAGTTGGTTCATTTGAGCCATTTTCTAAGGATACTAATCCATCTATGAGGGTAGAGCCCTAATGACCTAATCACCTTCTAAAGGCCCCACCTTTTAAAACTGTTGCATTGGGGATTATGAATTTTTGGAGGGACACTTTTATTCCAGCCATAGCAACCACTAATACTGATGACTTAGGACAATCCTCCCTCTTCTTTGGGCCTATGTTTCCTCATTGGTCCAATTCAGGGCTTGGCTTAATGGTCAGCCTTCCAGTGCTTAATGGCTCTAATGATGATCATTTTAATGTATCCTGAAGCATAAACACCAGAAAGATGCTTAGTATCAGAATTTTAAAATGAAGTAAGTCCATCTTCAACTGATAATACAAAAGAACTCCACTTCCATGTGAAATATGAGAAAAATATACCTATTTTTTCCATTTCTCCTGCCATTATTTTAGTCTGGGCCATCCCAGTTTATTTTTATAGCTGACTAACCAATCTTCTCTACCTCAGTACAGCTAGCTCACTGTTGCCAGAACTATTCTTCTCATTGTCTACTTGGAAGATTTGATTCTGTGCCCTACCTCCCACAGGATAAAGAATAAACTCATTAGCTCTCCATTGAAAGTCATGTACAAACATCTTTATTGTCTACCACCACTGAGATAAACAGATTGGCTTGGGGTCTTTGCACTCTTGCAACTGGCCATTTTTCCTCCCTGCATGCTGGATGCTTTTATATGCCTTCATATAAGCTGGAACCTTGGTCTTAGATGTGATCTACATCTTCCATGTCACCTGGTTAACTTTTTGCTCATTGGCTGACTCACTGATAGCACCCTGGGCACACTTCTCTCGTGGGATATACCACATTACATTGGCCTTGTCTATCTAGAGGGGCATATATATTTGATTGAACTGAACATACTATAAATCTCTGCTCATGTTATTTCTCCTTTTTTAATCTTCCTTTCTCTTATGACTCTCCTCCAGCCATGTCTCCTCCAAACCTTTTGTATTCTGTGACTGGTGAGCTACTTTTCATCTTTCAGAACCTGCTTATGCTTCATCTCTTCTGTGAAACCTCATCTAGCTCTCTTCTCTGATTTAACTTCGTTGCAAGCAGTTGGAGGGAAGCCAAGCTATTCACAATTGTGTCCTGAAATCCTAGCCCAAGCTTTCAATGAATGCTTGTGAAATAAATATCATTAATTTTTATTTCTCAGGCACTCTAAATTTTATAAAATATTTTTACGTAAACTATCCCTTGTGATAAAACAAGAATGTTATAAGGGTAGGGCAGGTAATATTAACCTATTTTTAGGACATTAAGAGATTGAGAGATTCATACAAAATAGAACCTGGTTAAGAACAGAATTTGAAAGCAGAGGATGTGGGATTTGAACTATTATTTTTTTACTTAAACTGAACAATTTTTTCACTGTTTAAATAATGAGACAATTACCAGAGTCCTCTCCTCATAAACTCTAGAACACCCACCTGGGATCACCTCAAACTAGTAATATTATGTTTATGTAATGTCATGTAATATTATATAATATTATGTTTTCCATCTACCCAAGCCTCTACTAGTCTCCTTCTTCTTTGTTAGTTGACAGGACAACTGTTTGACACGTGTGAAGAAAGAGAGCTGACATTTGTTGAGTTCCTAGGTGCTAGGGGTTTCATATTTGTTACATAATTCTTACAAAAACCCTTTGCTCTACTTATTTATTATCTTTTATTAATTTAAGTTGCATGTTTTATAAACTCTTTGATGGAGAGTTTAGGTCTTTACTCATCATTTGTATCAACCGATAAGTAAGAGAAGCTGAACTTGAAAGCACCACGTGTACTCACCAGCAAATTGGTTTGCCTGATCATCACCTAAGTGCACATTTGGGAATAACACCAATTGGGTATCGGACAGAGGTGGGGGATGGGGGGAGGGGATGGGTGTATACCTACATGATGAGTGCGATGCGCACTGTCTGGGGAATGGACATGCTTGAAGTTCAGACTCGGGGGGAATGAGGGGGCATGGGCAATATATATAACCTGAACTTTTGTACCCCCATAATAAGCTGAAATAAAAAAAATAAAAAAAAGGAATATATTGACAAAAGCTATTGCACACACACACACACAAAAATTCTTATTTTCTGAGTCTGATTCCATCCATGATATTTCCATCAACCACGTCACCTAATGCAAGGGAGTTTTATGGCCTCTTGAACATAAGTTATAACATTCTTGATAACACACATTTGAAAAAGTTCTTTTACTCTCCATCCTTTAGGATTCTATTCTTCTCCTAGGAAACTAATGAGCAACCAGCCAAATACAGAAATGGAGGAACATCTTTGGCCCAATTTGCTCTTCATAAAACCAGAAAAGCATGATTTCTCTATCATAAAATGCAATTATTTCTTATTCCTGTGCACAGTTCTATTTCAAAAGTAACTTTCCTTTGCAGGAAGAGTGCTTTTGCTGCAAACACTGTGTTCTTTGATAAAACCAAGCTTTACTAGGGAAGAAATGATAAGTGAGGAAAGGCATTCTCCTGGAAATACATAGTCAATATGTTGTTCTTCAGTGTACCTTCTGCCACGTACTGGTTTGTTTTGTGAAGTTGAGGTATGGAGAAAAGTGGTTTTTCACTAACAATAAAAAGATAACATAAAATTTGAAATAAAAAGGCAAGGGCATTTCAAAGCTGTTCAATATTAAGGAATCAATGGAAGTCAGTAGATGTGTTGGAAATGATGTGTGCTGTGATCAAAATTTCTTCATATGTGGATCTTCTCTGGATCTGGAAGGTCAGTTTGACTGTTCACATGATTACAAAGGGCCCAACTTCAAACAAAGATTAAATAGATGGCCACTCATTTAGAGAAGGTTGAGAGATGAGAGAAATCTTAGAGTGATGAAATCATTGAATTAAAAGGCTGCAAAAATCCTTAGAAGGTATCCCCTAGAATTATGTTTTCCAAACCACTAGTCATAACCCTTTAGTGGCTCATGAAATTGATTCAATTATAGCATTAAAAAATAGATTAGAACAAAACCAAAATAGCAAAGTTTACTGCATGCAACAAGACTGAATATTTCCTGAAAATTTTCTCTCTCTCTCTCTCTCTGTGTTTGCAGGTTATTTGATTTAAAATGTATTTCTTACAATGAGTGATGTCAAAATGTTTAAAAAACACTACCCTAGACCTAAAGCTTCAAAAAGACAGGGAAGTATCTGTTTTCTTCACTACTTTGTGTCCTATGCCTTGCACAGTGACCAGTCCAAACAAAGCATTCAATAGATATTTGTTGAATGACTGATCTTATCTACCCTGATTATTGTATAGTCATAACACCTAGAGAGGTGGAATGTCTTCTCTGAAGTTATTAAACTGGTTAGTGACAGAATCAGGAGTTCTTGGTCTTCAGTCATATTTTAAAATGCCTTCTTTTACATCTTTCAAAAAATTCTTGGTAGAATTAACATTGCATTGGCAACTTAAACCATTTCCCCTTGATTCTACATAGACTTCTCCCTTATAACATGACTCTCCTTTCTGTGGGTTGGATCCTTTCCTGATCTCCCCAGTCCTTCCTGGGTCTCCTCATTATTTCTATCCTCCTTCACCTGGGAATAAAGGGCTCTGGATTTGATATCTGTCCTCCAACCATTGGTCATCATTCTTATCCCTTAGCTGGCCTGGACTTCTGGTTGTAGTCTCTTTCATTTTGGCTCCTCTCATGTTGTCTTAGCTCCCAAGCTCGATAACCCAGACATAGCATTAACTCAGATTTTTCTCTATTCATTTTACTTAGTTGTGTTCACATCACATTGGTAATTTTTCATTCTGCTTTTTTCTACTAATATTTTGAATTATAACATGTTTGATGATAAGGAAATACTTGTAGAAAAAGGACTCAGAAATAAGGTGGCTTTTCAGAAGACCAAAACTTGAGTAATTTACATGCTAATTGTATAAAAGAAATTGAGTTGTAGGAGTCATTGTTTTTTAAGGGTAAAGGAGATGCATTTTCCTATCAGGCTATAGAAATGGCCATTATGTGTCAGAACAGCTTGCAGTGGAAACCAAGTATCTTTTCTCCAGATTGGTGCTGCTCAACATGATGGTGTGGCCCCATCTGGGATCCTTCTCCACTCCTTCCCCAGGGCTGAGCAGCTGACAGCTGTCAGGGGAGGAATAGATTACCATCAGTTGGCAAGGTGGAGTAGTGGCATGTGCTGGTGGAGTAATGTGCTCTCTGTTTTGTACTTGGATCTTGTTTTAGGAAGTGGTAACTTCTCCCTGTTTTGATAATTTCTTAAATAACTCCAAAGACTGGGAGAGACAGAATAACTTAGGCTTCTTAAACAACAAAGGGTTTTTATTCAGGGATGAAACCTACATTTGTTACTCAGATAAGATGACATATTATAATTCTTAAAAAGGCGTTAAATTAGACATAAGGAGATTTGTGTTTAACTCCTGGCTCTATCTTCAAGAACCTGTGAAATTGGGACCAGTCACTTTCTAAAAACATCAGTTTTTACATCTGCAAAATGAAGGTTTGATAAGACCAGTGGTTCTGAACCCTGAGTAAACATAAGAATCACCTAGAGAGTTCAAAAAAATTGATGTGTGGGCTCTTCTTTTAGAGATCCTTATTTAATTAGACTAGGTTGGGGTCCAGAATTAGGTATCAAAACAAAGTACCTCAGGTTATTGTAATGTGCAAGAAGAGCAAGAGGACCCCAAAGGGCTTTTCAACATCTGGTATATTATGATAATTGCAGTGAAATCACTCTTAGGTATTAGGCAGAACACTATTTTAGTTTTGGCAAAAATATAACTCAAACTAGAAATAAGGGGGCGGGGGACGATATCTAATGGCTTCTAACTTCAGGGCTCCCTTTCTCCCCAATCTGAACTGTGTTCCCTTCTGTAGTTTGATCTTTTGTTTTCCTTGATGCAGTTGGGATTCCTGTATGTGCAGCCCTGGATTCCCCCACTTCAGATGCCCCAGTGGAAAAAGGAACTTCTTCCTGCTGATGTCTGCATATCAATTCCAGAGATAGACTTTGGTTGGCTTGTTTGGATTATATTTCCCTCTCTTTGTGAATTGTGTTATATGATTGACAGTCCCACTATATGGTAGTCATGAAAGTGTCCCTTAGATCTCTCTTCCAGAGAACCTGCTTTAGGGAGCATAGCTGATTGACAGCCTTCAGCAGCCACACCTGTGGATCCACTGTGTCATTCACACCACACCATGTTTTCACTGGGCTGCTCCCAGCCAGGGACTGAGCACAGTGTGGATACTCAAACCTAGCATTCCTTCCTGATGAGAGATTCCTCTAATGAATGCTAATGAGTTGAGGGACCCCCATTGGCCTGACTGAGATAGTCATAACTGCACTGTAGCCTAAGGTCCTGCCTATCCAATTCTCCCTTCCCTTTCTCCTTTGATAGGTATCAACTGGCATCATAGTCTGAATGAAGGTTCTTCCCGCCCATTTCTGCTCTCTCTCTCTTCATCCTTCACAGGAGTTTTCTCCAATAAGTCTTCTGCTATCTATTTCTGGCTTGGCATCTACTTAGAGGACCTGAGCTAATGCAGACTAAAACCACATGGAATGGGGATGCGATGATTCACCTAAGGAAGGAATATCAGGTGTTAAAAAGAAAATACATGCCCACTACAGGCTGCATAGTTCAGCCTCTGTTCAGTATGGGTCACTCTGTAGAAGGATACAGAGCAAATGCTAAACAATTGAGCAATAGGCAGGTTTCCAGCCTTTGCATGTCTTCTTGGAGATGACTCATATTCCCAAGGGTCAGTGAAGCCCCTGAGGGTCAAGACAAAGACATCAGGTCTTGGTTTGTTGAAGAGTTTATTAAAAATAATTAATCTAGATGCACAATCAGAGTTGTTACATGTGTCACTCTGAGCTCTCTACAGACATCAGCCATAGAGCCACTTTGTCTTATTAATATAGTACCACCCATTTGATGTTTTCAGAGCACATTTTACTTATTTTTTTAAATTAAAAAAAAAAAAAAAAAAAGAAATACAGCCTCTATCTACTTACCATTGGAATTGATAAAAGCCAACTTTTTTACATATATGCTTCCGGCTTTTTTTTTTTTTTTTTATTACTTAAAGAGTCAACTTTTTAAGGGGAGTTTTATCAGGATCAAAAAATGTGAGGTTTTTAGTGGAGAGTAAATAGAGTTTTACTACTCCTTAAGTCTTAGCCTTAAAATAGCAACCCTGTAATCCAATAGATTTTTCTGGAGATAATCCATTTGGCATTCATTCTTTCCTTCTTTTGGTAATATGGCTTGAGTCTATTGTTAACACGCTAGTATTCCTGAGAGGAGTTACTCTTTAATTTGAGCATCTTTTATAAGCTCTTCAGTGTGAGCTACTTACCAACTCAGACTTCCTGCTGCCAACTTGCTGAGAGCAGGATGAGAAGGGAGCGGTGTCGATTCAGTGAATTTGGGGATGAGGAACAGAGACGTCTGGAGCACAGGGTGATGTCTCCACAGGCTTGTTTGGAAGGCCACTAGAGTCAGGGATGTGAGCTAGCAGAGGCCACTGGGCATCTCTGGAGGGACACTGTGAGGTGAGGAAATGGGGAGATTGAAGACAAAATGAGGGAAGATGAAGGCAGAGGTTTTTTGCTCTGTGATTTTTACCAAGGGCCTGGCTTGTACTCCGTATGCCTTTGCAGGAAAATGTGCAAGAGGTACAGTGACATCCTGAGAGAACAGGTGGTCACCACCCCCCCACCCCCGCCGCCTCTCTCCAGCCAAAAGGAGGCTAACATCCAGCCCCCGGTGAGCCCACTCGATTCACTGGGCAGAGCGTGATGATCTGAGGATCTGCGCCAAACCTCCTGCCTGGCTAAGCTGTGAGACCAACTGTTCCTTGTTTTCTAAGCGTTGAGCTGCTTCTGGACTTTGCTTCTTTGTTTAGGAAATGGATCCAAATCCCTCTCCTCTAGACTTGCTCAATCCCCAAGCCTGAAGTCAAACCAGTATTGGCTATTATCTATTCTCTCAACCACACATTTAACAACCATAATAACCACATCACAGGTTTATAGCTTCATTTCTTATTTTCAAGGGGCTTCTACACACTCCACCTGTTTTGATACTAGAAACAAAGCTCTATATTGGGTTGGACAAGTGTTATCACCTGTTTGGCAGGTGTTAGACCTGAGGCTTGGAGAAGTTGCTGTAAAGCTGACGTCAGAGCCAGGAGCCCAACTTCAGCCTCTTCATCTATGGCCCAGGAATAGATCTGTGGTCCTTGTGTGACACGTTCAAGGGTGCATTACCTTTGGGAAGAAAATGCACATTCCCACCTCCTATTCAGCAAAACCTAAATTCCTGTAAGACTTTTATCTTCAGTTCTTCATCCTCAAGTAGCCAAATGAAGGAAAAGTTGCATTACTATGGTGGGATCCATGGCCACCCACTTGATAGGGTAAAAGTAGTAACTTGTAGGAGCAGATATCTTGTCTGTGATTTGATAGGAGGAACATAAGAAATAGAAATAAAAAACCTGGATTTTAATCCTGACTTATCAGTTAATTAGCTCTGTGCTATTTATTGACCTCATTTAACCTCCTGGGCTTTACTCTCCACCCTTCTTAACCAGAAATAATGCTATCCTACTATGTGTACTCCATAGAGTTGTTAAGACAATTAAATGAAACTATAAACTGCCTTTAAAATTATAAAGCACAATTTAAGTAGAAAGGTGTTTTCTTCAGCATTATTTTTAATTATTTGCACATAGAAGGACTAAATAAATATTTGTTGGAAGAATGAAGAAATGAAGAAATGAGTGAATGATTTGGTTCTTTTGAATATTCTACATTTTCATGAGTTCTTGGAATCTTTTAAATTCTTCAGTCCTTTCTTCTAGCTGTGCTCTTTAGTGCTATATCCCACTGAATCTAACTGTTCCAGGCCATATTATTTTTCTAACTTACGCTTTAGGGGCCTCAGGATTTAGTGCCGAGCTTCCTGCTGTTCACACGCTTTTTGTGTTCGATTTCATTAGGGGGTGAATTCAGTTGATGACTGACTTAACAAGCTTACTGAGGAAAATCCTAGACTCTTGATCACAACTATGTGAAGTGATGTGGAAACTATGGGAGTTTCATCAGGTTTGAACAACACAGGTTAGGGTGGGAAAAATCTCAGTGGTCATATTTCTGGTTTCTAAGGATTTGAGATTTTGAGTGTGCAAGATAGCCTAAGGAACATCCTAAATTGTTTTTTTTTTTAGGGAGTTTGGATGTCTAATATCAATTGTACTTGCAAAAAGTTTCTAAAAGTACAGGTGCTAAACAGATCATCCACTCAGAAGTGATCAGCTATGGTCACAGGGTCAAGATTAGTCCTTTTCTCTTTGTGCTCCAGGTAACTTAGTCAACATTTTCGATTATTCATTAGATAATTTTGATTTCTCGTTTTGCAACATAATTCCTAGCTCATTGCAATATATAAACTGAACCAGGAAGAATCTTCAGAGAGAATAAGTGATTGCTTTAGAAATGGGGTGAATTCAGGAGCCCAAGGGAAGACTCCAAGTCATAACCAGATACTTTGCCTTAGTCATGGAAAAATATAATGTTATCATCATACCTTATGTTTATGGGGTTTAATATAAATTACAATATGGTTTTATATTTATGATCTCTCTTAAACATTCTTTCTTATATTCAATAAATATTCTTGACTTCCTATTATGTCCCTGGCACTGTTGGTAAGGATTTTACAGATCAAGTGAGTGCTACTCAACTATGCAGAGAGGAACTAAAGTGTGGACTCATAGGTTTAGTGATTTTCTGATACATCATGTGACAGGTCTTCTGACTTCTGCTATAGGCTTCATTCCTCCAGAGTTGTACTATGCACTCACAGCATGAAATAGTCAAGTAGATGAAAAAGGGCCAAAGTTGGATTTGGATATGATGAGTAAGCATATAGATAGTTACTGAATTTTTTGCTTTTTATCCATCTGTGTCCACTTTAATTGTCTCATGCCTATGCCATGCTGGTTAGTAAGTATTTGAACTTCTCCTCGATTATGACCTCATCATATTGCAGGCTACTTTGTATTTGCACTGAACCGGCTGCTCAGCATTGGGAACAGTGTTGACCAGAACTACTCCAGACCCTCCTTAGCTCAGACGTAGTTTATTTATAGACTGACCTTTTTATTTGCATATACCCTGTGGCCCAATCCCATGCCAAGCTCTGAATATGGGTCAGAGAGGTGGTGTGGAGAAAGCAGTGCACAAACCTCAGTTTCCTCATCTCTAAAACTCTAAAATCTCATCTCTAAATAATAAAGTTTATTTTACAGAGTTCTTCTGAGTATCAAACAATATAGGGTCTGTAGAAGCACCTGATAAATGATAACACAAGAGAGAAATAAAAGGTGGTATTTTGTGTTTTATGCAGGAAAAATATAAAAGACAGTTATTGCATATAGCATCTTATAATACATGTGTACTGATCTATAAACTCATATATATAAACTTGGTGTTATTCATTTTATTCTTGGCCTCCTGAACAGGATCTGACATATGGTGTTTGAAGGCAGAATAAATTAGTTAAGTAATAAAACAAGGAAGTATATAGATGTTAAAGGAAATGTTTGGAAAATAAGTTTTATGGAAGTTCACAGAAATGAATAAATTCAATTATATGGAGAGATGATACAGCAACTTTTGTGTAGTTTTAATTTAAGAAAAAACTTTCTGAAACTAGAACTAATAACTGTGGAATGAATTACTACAATTATCACAAATAGAAGTAATTTTTCTACCCTGAAGTTTTCAAGAGAGGTCTGGAGAAATTACCTTTCAGAAATCTTCTGTATTGCATGTAATGAAATTATGAAGAGACTTCAAAAAGCTCATGAAAAAATGGAATTAAAAGATAAAAATTTTGGGCTGGGCGTGTGGCTCACGCTTGTAATCCTAGCACTCCGGGAGGCCGAGGTGAGCAGATTGTTTGGGCTCGGGAGTTCGAGACCAGCCTGAGCAAGAGCGAGACCCTGTCTCTACTAAAAAAAATAGAAAGAAATTAGCTGAACAACTAAAAATATATAGGAAAAAAAGTTAGCCGGGCATGGTGGCGCATGCCTGTAGTCCCAGCTACTTGGGAGGCTGAGGCAGAAGGATCACATGAGCCCAGGAGTTTGAGGTTGCTGTGAGCTAGGCTGACACCAGGGCACTCTAGTCTGGGCAACAGAGCAAGATTCTATCTCAAAAAAAAAAAAAAAAAAAAAAAAGATAAAAATTTTAAAAATGCAAACTTTATTTCTCAACATAAGCTCCATCAAGTTCAAGACATTTTTGTAAGTGATGATAACAACCATTAGTCCATCCTTACAGAACTGAGGGTCCGGGAATTTAACCATGTCGATGCAGTCTTTTTCACACTATTAACTGAAAAAAAATGGGGTGCCCTTCGAAGATTTCTTTTTTTGCTCTTCAGCCATTCTCCCAGCCATCACCTAGAATCAGCTTCCCGACATCCCAGCCCAGGCTCCAGGGAAATAATTGAAGATACTGCATTGGATGTGGGTCCTCCTGCCTCAGTTGCTGCCTCAGACGGATTTTTAGGAAAAGCTGATGCCACCATTTCCTAAATTCCTGACCCACAAAAGTGTGAGTCAAATCAAATAGTCATTTTAAGCCACTACATTTTGGGGTAGTTTGTTACACTGTAATAGATAATTAGGGAATAATCCTTTAAGTAGTTTACCTAGGAAAATAATCCAAAGCTACCTCCTTCTTTCCATCCCTTTTACCTTCAAGTTCTCCCCTAGGAATTTCATTTACTGCTGGGACCTCACGCAAGCCTGGGTGTGCAGAGAAGTCATTTTTGTAAAAGATGACTTGGGTGGTTCCATTTTCATATTGAATGCATTTGTCATTTGGACAGAGCTGGCAGGTAGAAACCCTCACACAAAGGGGGTGAGTGAAATATGAGTGTATGTCCCTGGCATAGGATTTATCACCCTCTCTCTGTGGGCCCCTGGAAGCCTAGCAGAGTTGGGAGGATTAAAGGGGTCTCTGTAATGACTCTGGGCCCTCTTAGGATTCCACCTGCATTCACAGTGTTGATTGGAAGTGATGGTTGTGGAAAAAGAGGGGAAAGTGTGATCCCAGCATTGCTGTGTCTGACAGCTGACACTTGTGTACACTCCAGGCAGCGGCATTGCTGTTCACCCAGGCGGTCCTCCATCTTCATCTCACCGCAAGCGAGTGCCAGGGGCTGGGGACATAAAAATGAACAAATATGCCTCTTTCCTCAAAAAACTACAGACTACAAGAATATGTGTGTGTGTGTGTGTGTGTGTGTGTGTGTCTATATACATACCACCGTAGACACACATATAAAAATACATATGTATGAAATGAATTTATTACTTGGACTGAGCTTTGTAGAGTATGAACAGGAAATGGCTTTATTTTTCTCTCACCATTTTCTTCAATGAGCTTTATCTCAATTCCTTTCCCTTCCTTGCCCCTTGATGACCCCGGAAGATTTCATAGCTGTTCAATCCTTTTTAACCCTATTTGGACAATATAACATCCTTTCCAGGTTTTAAAAAGCCCACTTCTGTCCTTGTCAAAACTTCAAGCTCATGTTTAATTTAAAGTTTCTTTCTTTCCTTCATATCAGGCTTAACCCTAGAGACCAGGGAGGGGACCAGTGTGGTCTCCCCTCGTTCTTCCTTCACTTTCTCCCACTCTTGCTCCACGTTCCTCCAAGGCCTGCAGTGCGGGAAGTGAGGGAGGGGTGAGGTCCAGGATTAGACATCGCAAGAATAAGGGAGGCAAAGACTCTCATGGCTTATGGTTTGTAACGCAGGTATCCAAGCTCTGGGCTGTAGCAAGTGTTCAGATGCTGTGGGAGCCACCTTGGTAGGCTGTTCACAGGGTCTTCATGTACAGCACCACCCCCCTACCCCAACATGGGGATTTATTTCTGCAGTGCGGTTTCCTGATGCAGGCGCCACATTCTCTGGATGACCCTTTGCAACCTCCTTCTAGCTCCTCCCCCTCTGGGATCGAGCGCAGGCGTTCAGTCCTCTTGGATAGGATCCCATCAAGTTGCCTCAAGCTCAGCCATCCTCTCCCCTCTGAGCCATGCACTGGGTCCTAAGGAAATTCACATGCACTGGTCAAGCCCAGCACTGCTCTCCTGCTACCTGCTGCTCTCTCCCTGCCATCCTGGGCTGCTGGAGTCTTCCAGGTGGAAAACAGGTTCCATTCTTTCTGTCCACATATACCTCTAAACTCGAGCTCTCCCAAGATTGCTCACTGTGCTTTGCTTCATGCCCCTGCTGCTGTGAGGCCTGTGGTTCAGCGGCACAGTAAGCATCCCTCTGGGGAGTAGGCCTCCAGCCACCCCTTCTTGCAGCCACCTCCAGGATTTATAAAGGATGCTCTTCAGGATCCTCCCCCAGCCCCTTGGTTGAGAAAAGCCCAGTACTTTCTAACCCTCCCTGAACCTCCTTTCACATGTTTAGTGTTCTCCCCCCACCTTGCCTTATCCCTCAGGGCTCTGCTTGTCGGTTTCCAAGGTGACAGCAAGCTAGCAGGTAGATTAACCCATGCTACCAGAGGAGGCAACTCCAAGTAATGCCATGTGTTTTAAACCTAGTAATGTTTAGGCTTTTTTTTTAATAAAAATGTTTTTCAGACCCAAAGTATTCATCTAGATAATTATTAACTATAATATTAATTGTATAGGTATGTAGACCATTTGGTGTACCAGATATGTTGCATTACTTTATAAACTTCCATTCAGATTGAATAAGACTCTGAGCCCTCATTCTGTTATCAGGCTGGCAGGGATTTACTCCTGGTCTTATTAGAGTTCCCTGCATTTCAGCTAATACAACCATTAAAGGTTGTGCAAAGGTCTTGGGCGGGGGGCGGGTCTTAGGCAGTGACAAAGCATGTAGGTCATTGGCCTCACTAATTATGGATGAGACAGCCTTGTCCAAGTCTTAAGGCAATTTAAAGTTTACTGCTCTTGTCCCTCTAGACCATGCTTGGGGCCCTCAATCCCTAGGATCCAATTTCCCAAGGTGCACTAAGCAGCCATTTGCCCCACCTCCCAAGCCTTGTCTTTCGAGGGAGTAGGACCCGGATTTCTCCTGCCGAGGGACTCTCAGATCTTTATCGCCTCCTACACTTGGGTAAATCTGCCGTCCCTTTCTCTGCTTATTATCTCCCTGGCAAGAATCTTTGCCTTCTTTCCTCTCCCTCTGGTGTACCCGGCATATCTCCTCAATAAGCAAAGTGTTCGCAAAAAACCCCTGTGATTTTTCTTCAAGCAGCTTCAGTTGTGGCCCTGCAAATGCTCCCAATGTGAGAGAACACAAGTAACTGACTATCTACTAATATGAAAGTGGTGGGTGATGCAGACCCCAAAACACAACATCTCAATCAATTCTCCTACCTATATATACACATAAAAATACATACAACTTTTTAAAACCTCTATATCTTAACATGATAATAAACATAGTGGTCATTAAATGCCAATATACAACCCAATAAAATTTATATTAACAACAGTACTCACAAGTGATGATGGTATTTGAAGGAAAATCTTTATTCCTAACATCACTATGGCTCTAATTGCTGTGACATAGCCCTTTTGAAGTCAGCACGGGTATATTATTAATATTATGGGTTGTGTGGTGATGACTCAATTTGTCCACAGTTTTTCTGTTTCAGCTACTTTGACCTCTTTTCATATAATCAGCTATGATGCTGTTTGGACTTCACGTTATACCAAAGTCATTATTTACATAATAAACAAACTGTACTCTTTTTTTCATTATTTTGGGAAAATTAAAGTAGTACCAATTGGTACCAGCTCCATAACCAACACAAAGACAGGTATGGACATGGAAATTTTGGACTGTATTTTGATTATTACATAACCATTAAGTCCATACATACTCATCATTTCAAATATTATTGAAATGCAAATAGAAAATTAAGAATTTTTTTAATTGAATGCTTGAAGCCTCAGGCATATATCCATGGAACTCCAGGGCCTATGGAAGCCCCAGTTTAGAAACATTGCTATAGTTACATGAGTGCGAGTTCTGGAGTCAGCTGAATTTGAACTGTACCTTAATTTCCACACCTGTAGCATAAAAATGGTAATATTGCCTTCTGTATTAGTTTCCTGGTGCTTCCGTAGCAAATTTCTACAAATTGAATGGCTTAGAACAACAACAAAAATTATCTGAGAGTTCTAGAAGTTAAAAGTCTAAAATTAAGGTATCAGTAGGGCCATGCTCTCTCTAAAGGTGCTTAGGAAAGGGTCTACTTGAGCCTCTCTCCTAGCTTCTGGGAGCTGCAGGCATGCCTGGGCTTGTAGATGCATCACTCAGATCCTCTGCCTTTATGTGGCATTCTCCCTGTGTCTCTACATCGTCTTCCCTCTGTGTATGTTTGTCTCTGTGTCCAAATTTCCCCTTTTAATAAGGACACCAGTCATATTGAGTTAGACCCCACTCTACTGACTTTATTTTCACTTGATTACCTCTACAAAGGCCCTGTTTGCTAAGAAGGCCATATTCTGATGTACTGGAGGTTAGAACTTCAAAATATCTTTGTGGGGGGAGGCACAATTCAACCCATAACACCCTCTTTGGTGTTCTGAGCATTAGAAATAATGGGTCTAAACTGCCAGGCTCATTTTAAGTGCTCAATAAGGAGTTGTCAGCACGTTCATAACAAGACAGTTGATTGCCCCTCCCAGAGACACATTTCACGGCCATATTTACACTCAGCATACCAACTGTAGTTTAGAATTTCTGGCATTGGAATGTGTCAGCGAGAGAAAGGCCCTTTGCTGCAGATCAAATTCCACTAAAATGTTTATGTACACTCAAGGCTAAGGCTGTCAGATTTCTTTATTTACTGTGTTAGTTTTCAAAAATCACTTTGGACCAGACTCCGTGTCTTTTGATCACATTCACTGTTCTATCTCCATCATCCAGCAGCTGCTTAACAAATCCAGCCCCTCGGTCCTTCCAAGTTCAGGCTGTGAGTTTCTTTGACTTGAAAGAAGCAGGCTGCCATATATATATATTTTTCTTTGTCTTTCCTTTTTTTTCTTTTTTCATTTGGATTTTGGGACTGAGCCTGACTCTCTCACAAATGAGGAAAATTAATTCTAAGCTAGAGGCAGTGATAATGAGGAATAACTCAGAAAAAGGACTTTGAAGGGAAGGGGATGTGTGTGATGTGTTGTCGTGGGCATGGCCAACTTTGTCCAAAGACCTTAAAATTCTTTGCATTTCAGTACCGGGTTGTCATATTCTCTGCAGATTAGGTTTCCAAGGAGAACTCTGAATAGTGGCCTTTGCCTCATAGACATAAAAGTTTTCTTTGTGGAGTCTCATGCCCATTAGAGCAAGGAATAGAGCCTGGCTCACCAGGCCAGCTGGGGGTTTTTATGCAGCGGAGGGAGAGCAGCGGGCACCAGTTTTACCGAGTGCCCTATCGGATAGATACACATTTGACACAAGAATGCTGAGTTATCAAGTTTCCTCCAAGGGCAATCATATATCTTGGGAATCCAGAGCCAAATTATATTTGACATTTCATTTAAAGCCTGAGACATCTTGATGTTAAACCAGAGTCTAGGAGTGCTAAAGCAGGAGGCCATTCAATTTGACAGAGTGGATGTTTCTATTCCTATCTCACCTGCCTGGGTAATAGACAAGTCCTGATCCTTCTTCCTTATTTCATCCAGATGAAAATCACTGAGTTAGCTCTCTGCCGAAATGACACTAGCTCAAAGTTATTTTCTCTTCACATCTCTGTGCAATGACTCAAGAGAGTGTATCTTGAGTCATTTGGAAGCTGCATCGTGGCTGGCATTATTTATGCGGTGGGTAACAAAGCTCTATTTACTTGGCTTGCAGTCCAGATTGAAGAGGTATGGGAAGTTTGTGTGTGTCTGAGTGGAAGATACATGAGCAAGACACTCATCAAGTGACATTTCCTCCAGATATGGGGGATGGGGCAGAGGGGCTGGGAAAACTGCCTTAAACTCAGGGTGTGGTGATTTTCATCTCTTCTTTCCTTTTTTTTTTTTTTTTTTTGAGACAGAGTCTCTCTCTGTTGCCCAGGCTAGTGTGAGTGCCGTGGCGTCAGCCTAGCTCACAGCAACCTCAAACTCCTGAGCTCAAGCGATCCTCCTGTCTCAGCCTCCCGAGTAGCTGGGACTACAGGCATGCGCCACTATGCCCGGCTAATTTTTTTTTTTCTATATATATTTTTAGCTGTCCATATAATTTCTTTCTATTTTTAGTAGAGATGGGGTCTCGCTCTTGCTCAGGCTGGTCTCGAACTCCTGAGCTCAAACGATCCGCCCACCTCGGCCTCCCAGAGTGCTAGGATTACAGGCGTGAGCCACCGCGCCCGGCCTCTTCTTTCCTTTTGATGAGAATTTTTTACTTGTCCACATGGATTTGGGAAGGAGGGTAGAAAGGAGAAAAAGGTACAAACGGAAGGTCAGTTTAGCCCAGTATGTTCCAGAGAGTGTGGAAATAAATATTGTCTAAGATAAAAGAAAACTTTAGATGTATTATGTTAGCACAGTGGTACATGTTTATAATTCACAGAGAAAGAAATGTACATATGTTGAGTGATGATGCTTACTGTAATTTATTTTTTTTATTTAGAGGAGTACATAATCTAAAACATTTGGAGATAATCAGCCAAATGGCTTATACTGGTTGTTTTGTTTAATTATTGCCTTAGGAAGTTACAAAAGCAGAGTCAGTCCATCTTGCAGTCTGTAATTATTTTATGAATTTCTAGTAGGTAAATAGCTCTGTGCTAAACTTTGTGACAGGAACTAGGAAGCATGAGTAACGGCCCTTGCCTCCAAAGCGCTCTCATAGTGGGGAAGAATAAGGAGACTAGGTTGAATCCCGAAGGAGTTGCTGAGGGCTGAGAACGTGCATCCATCTTTTCATGCCCAGTGTCTGTGCTGAGCTTCACAAGTAGCAAGTTATGGAGAACAGTTGGTGGAGTAAAGGAATCAGTGACTGAGTTAATAAACAAATGAAAAGCACGTTGGCAGACTTAAAGGAACTCGAAAGAAAGGAAAAAAATATACAAGCTACAAGCTCCTATTTTATCTGCAAACTTCTACAAGTACAGCCATTTTCTTTTTCAGAGGCTCTAAACAGGTCCCTGTGGTCAAAAAAGTCTCCTCCAAGGACGAGCAGACACACTGCTCCCTCAAACACCATCTAGCATTGTACCTTCCTGCTCCAAAATGTCTGTTTTTCCTCATTAGTCTCTCTCTTTTAAATATGTCCCTATAATGTCATAACCAAATATTATAGCACCACAGGAGATGCATTATAAAATCTTAGAAAAATAAAAATAAAACCCCCAGATCAGCACATTCCCATCAGCCAGAAGTCACCACGGTTAACACCTTGTTCCATATCCACCCCAGCATATCTACATTTCACACCAAAATGAAATCATCTTGTATATACTATTTTGCAACCTGCTTCTTTTTCTAGTAGTGATGTCTACCTTTTATATTTTATTACATTGTAATCTCATCAAATATTCTCCAAAATGACATTCAGATGACTTTTGCAGTTGGTTTCTCCTGTACCAATCCAGAACCACACTGAGCCAGGTTATTATATCACCAAACAGTGCCGTGTTGCAGCTGGCTTGTACCGTGCACAGTACTCAATTGTTAAGCTTTCAGGAATTTTACAGGTGGATTGATGTCACATTGATAGTTTGAAATGGCCATGGTGGGAGTATTTACAACATGGAAATCAGCAAATATTGCAAATCAGGGCCTCCCTATCACTCCACATTGGTTGTGCAACATTACTAGCAAGGCTTTACCCCTCATCTCTTTTAATCTTGTGCAGCACCCCTTGTCTATATTTTCTTAGGACACTGATTTGTTGATGAGAACAGGTCAGTTGTCCTGTAGAATATACTGTCTTCTGCATTTGTCTGGCTTGTGGTGTCATTCAGCCCATATCTTTCTTATATTTCACATATGTCCCATATATTGGCTATTATGTTGAAAGGCTTAATGCTTTCAAGTTCAACATTTCTGGCTTGATCTTAGTTGATTTTAGATTTATAGTAGTGTAGTACACTGGAGACACATAATATTTCATTGACCCATCATTAGCGATACGTATAACATTAACCCCTGGATTCAATTGACAATTCAGTCCCTCCATTATAGAATAACACTTTTCTCTTGAGACCTGAAAGGAATCTGTGTAGTATTAGTTTGCACTATATGCAAACGTCAGGGTGGCAGTCTGCTCTCAGTTCTTGGTGTACTTTTGGCCCAAGAATGACCAGATACACCAAAATATGAGGTCAAGGCTCTTGGTGGACTATTATCTTAGTTCTTTGGCTCCTTGCTTGGAAAAAAAATCATAAGCAGGGCCAGTGCGATGGAGTGACCACAAGCAGGAAGCAGTTTCACAGGAGCAGCTTTTTATTATAAAACAAAATGGGTCTATTTCTGCAAGTGGAGAGAGGCAGGCTGACTCACTGACACTGACTGACTGACTCTCTCTCTGGGAATTCTCCGGTGTTTCCTTTTATTTGCCTGATCCGTGGCAGGGCTTTCTACAGGTGTGGGATGTTATCAAATGATTAACGGGTGTTCTCAAGTTTCCATCTGTGTATGTAACCTTGAAAGCCCAGCTGAGGGGGGTGGTGAACCACAATGTAGATTTAGGCTAATGACATAATCATTAGCTTTAAGTTACTCTAGGTCACTTTCCAAATCCTACAATGCCTGGGCTGGGGAATTCCCAGATTAGTAAGGTAGTCGCTCCTTCCCCAGGTGTAGAGCAGTTGCTCAGAATAGGCTTAAGGGTGAAGCAACACCAAAACAGAGTGCCTGCCTTCTTCCCAGGTGGGGCAATTGCTTGAGGCAGTACCAAAGCAGGGCACCCTTATCCTTAGAAGAGCCAGAGATGCTAGCTATTCTACCTATCAAAAGTGTTACTGTACAAAACCATTCACTACTGGTGATGATAATCCTTACCTGAAGCAGCTAATTTAATTAAAGTTTCTAAAATGTTTTTAAAATCCTGCCACTTTCTTCATTTGTTAGCTGACATTCCTATGTAAAAAAGTTTCCTTCACCAAGTGGATGATTTTGTTACCATAAAACCTAGTTACTAGCAGAAAGGGAGGATAAAGGATCAAGTTTTTCACTTTAGATTCCAATTTCCAAAGAGACAAGTTGTTTTAATACCTACCTCAAGTGGTGATAAATGAGATTTCTGTGACTTTTCTTTTTAAAATATCATTATGGACTCATTGATTTTTTTTTATTGATTCAACCTGTTGCAATCCACTAAGCTCATTATTCTTTTTGAGGTTCAAATTGTCATAACTTTGCCCAGTGGCATCCCCTCTATATTGGCTCCTGGGTTAAAGCCCAGTTAGTCTTTGCAGGCTCTCTACTTTCTGGCACCAGAAGTCCTAGGCTCACCTTCTTCTTTTTCTGCCCCAAATCTGAAATCAACCATTTCTCCAGGGAGCCTTAGTTTGTTTTTATGGGGACCAGTAATAGAGCAACACCTGAGTGTGAGGGATATTCACTGCTGTTGAGAGTACCTTGCTTCTAGGGCCTTTCAGGGTCTTTAAATATATGTTTGAAAAGTCATGAAGTCATGTTCATAATTTAAATTAAAATATTAACATGAGAGTGTGTTCATGTCTTAAAATTTTATATTTGTATCCCATCATTTGCACTGAAAGTTTTGATTCTGAACATTTTTAAAATAATTGTTGGCTTTAATAGGTATTATTAAAAATAGTTTGCAAATATCAATATCAATTTTACAACAAATAACATAATCAATCATTCAGGGAGGTTTAATTTTTTTATGTGGTTCTTTTTGTCTAAGAATATCTCACACTACTTATTGACAATCAAAATATTGTGTTCATTAGTCCTTTGAATGAAATTATTTTGCTGTTACCAATTTGATATAGAGTTAGGTTCATTTGGTTCAATTTGTTTTCAACTTGAGAAGTTTTTTCAATATAATTTTCTTGAAGAACTAATATAGTTACATGACTAAAAGGTCAAAACAAAACAAAATGCATGCATGTAAAATTCTTGATTTCATTATTTCCCCCTCTTCAATTTCATGTAGTTATTTAATAATTAGTTTTTGTTTATCATTCTAATGTTTCTTTTCTATATATATATATATATTTCCCCATATGCTATATACGCCGTTCTGTGTCTTGCTGTTTGTTATTCTATACTAGTTACTGTGATCTTTCTATACTAGTACATAAATATTATCCTCATTTTTTTTTTAACCTCTGCAGAACACTCCTTCTTAAGGGTATATATAATAGCTATTTAACCTGTCCCTTATTGGTGGATACTTGGATTTTTCCCAGTATTCTATTTAAATGCCATTTCATACTTATGCAGGTGTAAATGTGAAATAGGGTGAATTGCAGGGTGAAAGGGCATGTGTCATTTTGTTAGATATTGCCAAATTCTCCTCCTCAGAAATGGTTCCATTGTGCCAACTTACTAGCAATACAGACCCATGCACAGTAGGGTCAATATTCTAATACTTCAACCACAGAGTGTGTTGTGAAACTTTAGGTGAAAATTGTATCTTCTTAGAGCTTTTATTGGCATTTCTTTTAGTGTATGTATGATATTGAATGTTATTCCTATATTTAAGAGAAACTTGTATTTTTGTTGTTGTTCTTTGCCTATTCTCTATTGAGTTGTTGGTCTTTCTCTTCTAGATTTCTAGAAACTCTGTATAATGAACTTAGCTCTTTGTCTGCAATATAGGCTGCATTTTTTTTCTGTTTGTCATTTCTTTTGACTTTGCCAATGACACTTCCTGCCAAGCAGAAGTTTTTATTTTCATGTGTTCACATTTGTCATTCTTTTCTCTTATGTCATCTGGGTTTTCAGTTATAGTTAGAAAGGCTTTCTCTGCTCTGAAATTTTAAAGGAGTTTGCTATTTTTTTTTCTGGTATTTACATAATTTCATTTTATTTACATTTAGATATTTTATTCATTTAACTTGTTATCTTCCACCATGCATTCAAAGTCCTTAACTCCTGTCTCTCACCCCACTGATATCTTCCACTGATATCCATGGGGCCCTGAGTCATGCCTCATTCTCTTGTATTTTAGTTCCTCTATACCTCTGCTCACACAGCTCTTTCCTCTATTACAGATCTGTACCTTTCAAATCCTACTTTTCCTTTAAAGCTCTAAGGAAAGGAAAATAGGACTATTTTCATTGGTAATATCGTTGACCAGCGTAGCCAATGTCTGCCCCTGTATCCTCTGAAATTTCTATAACGTTTACCACTGGTATCACTGGCATGATGGATTATTTACTCTTTGCATTTTTAGTAGGTACCTATATGAGGAGGTTAACATAGTTAATCTAAATTAACTTAACCAAGTTAATTGTTTAACTTAACAATCAAATGGACAGCTACTTTAAGTCAGAAATCATATTTTCTTTTCTATGGGCCCCCTTTAGCTGCTGGAAAACCACATGCCTCTGTTTCCTGTCCCAGATCTCTGGCTATTCAAAGCATCTCCATCCAAAAAAAGCAAAGACATTCTCTCTCAGTCCTTTCTAGTCTGCTGAGAAATTAGCTGTCACCACTACATTACCTAGAAAAAAATTTCATTAAGTAAAGATTCAGGCTAGTTTATTAGATTGTACCAAAAAGGATATAAATATAAGGTGTGAAAATTGCAATCAAGGCAATGATTGCATGTGGTCAGTGGTTCTGATCTCCCCATGGAGGCCACTGTTGCTTGACATACCATAAGACCAAGATCTCTCCTCAGAGACAAGGAAACACCAGGCTAGACCAGGTTTCTTGCTGACTGGGGTACTCCAGAACTTAGTTCCTTAAAAAAAAGTGATTAAAAAAAAGAAAAGGTAGTCATAATTACTCAATTTTACATTCTTTAAGTGAAATGGGAGGTAGAGGCCATCATTGTCTAGGACCTTGGATAGCAACAGCCAGCCCTTTATTGGTTGTGGTTGGTAGACCTGGGTCTATCACAGGTGGAGAAGAGAGAATAAAAGCAAAAAAGGGGAGTTGAGAAAGCAAAAGCCCCCTCTATTACTTGGGAGAAATCACAACAAAGCCAGAGATAAGGCAGAGTGAGAAAGGCCATATTTATGCCAGGTGGTAAGAAGGGTGTGTTTTGAGCTGGATAATGTTTTCTCAGCTTACACCAGACAGCTGCCTTCCTTCTTGGGCTCTAAAACTTTCTTCAGCAACTGAGCTCTCCTTACTTAGTATGACCAGGTGCAAGTCTGTTGGTGCCTTATTGAGCCTGCAAGTGAGAAGAGCCAGTATTCCTAAGCAAGTATCAGGGCTTCCTAAAAGGGATCTGATGACTGACGAGGGGCCGGTGAGTTCAGGCTTTGTGTCCTGTAGGGAAAGGGTCTGATGATTGGTATTGCTAAAGTTGTTGCTTATGAATGTGTCCTGAAATTTTGCACTTGATTGGTAAAAATTGGCTCATACACAGTATGCAAATGAAAAGTTCATAACTGTGTCCATTTATTACTTCATTCATTCATTTATTCAACACACATGCATTGACTGTCTACTATTTTCTAGCAACTTAGCTAGGCTCTAAATATGTAAAGCAAAATAAGATATAATTTTGCTTTCAAGAGTCTTCTAAAACAGAGCAATGGTCCCCAGTTTTTTTAATCTCACAGCAAGCACTAAATACTTCTCAGCATGCATCCCAATTCTTAGTTATTCATAATAACATATTTTACTATTCTAATAAAAACATTATAAAATTTACACAAAAGTAAACCTTACAAAGCATTTATAAAAGTATAAATTGAAGTTTTAATATTTTTCTCTCTTAGAATGGTTTTGTAAAAATTATTGAATACAATACAAATGTCTTATGGGTTATTAAAACCTGTTCCACATCCAAGTAGAAATTAGGCCAGTTAAAACAGAATTTATCAAGGGTCTTACTTGTTTTTCCCTATCTAGGAATCAGAAAACACGCCTCTAATGTTGACATGAGGTTGCCTACCTCAATTAAAGAAAAAGTATTTTTATTTTTAAAAATATAATCGTAAAGACAATAAAAAAGTTTTTTTTTTTTTTCAGGATTGTTGGAGGGAATGATGATATGCAATGTATACTACCTAGTTACAGTCAAAAAGTCCAGAAATTGGTCCCCAGTTCATCCACCATAAGGAACTAACTGGTGATGACCTAAGTGATATGGTTAAGGGGCCAGTTTGGATCCAGGCTTTATTTTCTTCCAGTTTCTCCATAATATTCTTTTCTCTAAGAATTGATGCTCTTGGATCAAGCTCTTGATTCAAAGCCTCTATTACTAACATATAGTCTATACTTGAACACTTACTCAAAATAAAGCCTTTAAATACTGAACTCCTAGTCATTGCTATTTGTGAAAGATTGTCTGCCTCTCTAGTGGTCTCTGAGAATTGCCACCACCAGCTATGTGAAGCTGTAGCTTTTTGTGACCCAGGTCTTCTTGGTGAAGTAGATTTTCTATGCATTGTGGTATTTGAGAGTTGAAGTGGTATGGTTAACTTCATTTTGCAGAAAGACACGTCTTCTTGAAATTCTGGTTGAAAATGAGTTCCCTGATTGTGCATAGGCATGAGCACCATGACATATTCTGCAGATATTTTAAAAAAATAATTAAATTTTAATTTAATTTTTATTGATATGTAATAGATGTACATATCCATTTTTAGGGTCCTGTAGACGTTATTAAACATTTCCATGGGAGCAGCAGATTAGGACACTGCATTAATCACCCATATCCAATAGTTTGCAACAATATGATAATATTATTAGTATTAAATATGAAATGTAAACTTTTTTTTAACATCAGGCTTACTACCCTGAGTTCAAAGGAAAATTTAAATGTAATGAAGCATTTAAATTAAAATGAAGCATTTTTCAAGTTTTCCACAGGAGACTTGTTTTAGAAGATATGAAACAATAATTTCTAGTTTCCAAAGTTGTAAACCAATGGGTACTGTGGAAATGCTTGCAAATCATTTACAAATGCTTTTTAAATATCTCTCACTCCAGCCTCCAGCAATTTACTTTGCAATATTAATTTACTTAGCGAAACTCCCCTCACATGCAACTTAGAAAAAGACTTCAGCCTGAGTCAGAATTGTTCAGATTTCAAATGGTACAATACAAATGACTGAAGCCTTAGTGAACTTTAAGCCTTGGTTAAAGGTTAAGCTGACGAATAAGAAGCAGCTATGCTTGGTGGTGAGAATCCTACTGTGGGTGAGAGATGGCCTCTGATGGAAGGCTTTGGCTGGTGCTCTGTTCTCTCTTTATGGGCCTGCTTAGCTCTCTCTTTGTGATTCCCCATTTGCAATATTAACATAATAACACTCACATACATATATTTATAGAGTGCCTCCTTTCCAAGGAGGAAAGACATTAAGATTAAGCCAAATATTTTTAGTTCCTGAACCACATCATAAACAATGCAATTGCTTTCCTTGCCTCTGGGGTAGAAAACCTTAGTTGTCTCCAAGTTACCCAACTACCCTGGGGATAAAAGTGACTGAAATTATGGCATCATTTTAAACTGAAGATAAAACGACATAGCCTTAATACAACTTTTGGGATTAATAAAAATGAGTTTGGACAGTTGAAGTTTTCTTAGGGACAAGAAGTTTCTTAGGCGTACTCCATATGGCGTTAAACAGCAGAGAGGTGGTGCCTTCATTGAAATGATCACCATGACTCATTATTTGCAGCAGTGTCCAAGAATACTTATTGGCTCTTAATTGGGTATTATGTGATGCATATACATATTCTAGCACTCTGCACCTGCATCTCCCCTTATAGCCCATTAATATTTGCCACTTACGTTTGTGTGATTATTTTATTAATGTTTATATCCCTTCAGGCCACCTGCTCCATGAATGCAGAGACTATTTTTAATTTATACACAGTTTCTGCACAAGGACTGGCAAATAGTAGTGCTAAATACACAATAGTAGAAGGAAGGAAGGAAGGAAAGACAAGAGGGAAAGAATAAAGGGAAGAAGGGAGGGAAGGAAGAAAGAAGGGAAGGGAGAGAGGGAGGAATGAAGGAAAATATAGATGGATGATTTGGGATTTGGAAATAGCCCAAATGTTCCGATCTTTCTCTGTTTATCTGATTATTTTCTCACCCTATATAGCTAGTAGTCATCTGGCTTCATGCATCCTTTGGAGGGACAGCAGGGTCAGAACTGCCAAGTGTTTAATTGTGGCTCATTGTGTAGAAAATTAACACTCCAGTGAAAATAGAACCACAAGCAAGCTGCTCAGATCATTGTAGATCCAGAATTTCAGATCTGTGAGGAACTTGGGTACTTATCACATCCTCATTTTGGCCCTGAGAAAATTGAGGCTCGGAAAGGTTAGGTAACTTGCTGAAGGTCACACAGCTGGTGGCAGAACTGTGTCACCTCTATTCCATGCTGCTGCTTGGGTAGACTGCAGTCAAAGCATGTACCAAACTCTGATTTCTGTTGCTGTCAGTGCTGGGGAGAAGCCAGAGCTCTAGCTTTACAATGAGTGTTCTGAAGCAGGATAATTGAGGAACATCACAGCAGGCTCCAGGAGGAATTTGCAGCCAGTCATATGAAACTTGAGTGTCTGGCTGAAACTGACTCTAGTCACTCACTCACTCTTTCTCTGGCTACTGGGAAGGAGGTAGTGAATTTTTTTATTGTTGCTTTAGTTGGTGTTATGGCATGATATTTTGGAAAAAAAAAAAAAACACCTTTCCCCCTTTCAAATCTCTATTTCTGGTAATGTTAAATAAGGCACTTAATTTGTCATATCTAGCACTGGAGAAAGATTAGAGGCTTCTCCCTTCAAACTCAGACACTGCTCTTTAATATACCCCAGGCCCTGCAGTTCATTCATCTTAATTATGCAATTATTTGAAAAGATTCCAATATTGTCTACTTATCAAAGGTCTCTGGAATACACACCACACCCCTCTGATTAGGGGTGATTAGTGAAATACCTGATATCAAACTGTTTTCACATTTCCTTCTCTATTGATTGTCCAAAAGGTGATTATTGGGACTGCTCAGCCAGCTGTTCTCATTAGGGCTCCATTGATCGTGGGCTGGTTATGGTTCCAAATGCCAGGCTAAACATGTTGACTTCGATTCATAGTGTGAGGAACCCAGATAAGTGAAAGAAAAATTAAGGCCAGCATTTTATTCTCCTAGCTCTAGTTAAATTGCTCTACCTTCTAACTGCTTTCCCAGGTCCCTCCCCAAAGAAACAACATTAATTAGTCTTTTCAGCTATGCAGTCTTTGGAAGCAATACTCTTGATCTATTGAAGTCTGCATTATTAAAATTATCTGCTGTGTCTTTCCTTAATAAGGTCAAAGAAGGAATCTATGAAAGCTGATTCATCACAAAGGCCCTGGGGATGCATACCATTGAGAAAGCCGATTTTATTTTCCCACTGCAAGACAAAGCTGGGTTTCAACTTTCCTTGCTTATCAGAAAGGCAAAACCCAGAGAACCCACTATTAATTTGGAGAAAGGCCTAATCAGGACATCTAGCCTTCTTTGTGGAGGATTCCTCACAACCAGACTGCATGTGTGGGATGGAGCAGTGAGGGAGGGTTTTAACTGTCTAAGAGAATGATAATTCCTCTTGAGGATTGCTTGTCAGAATAGATTTCCTTCCAAGATCTCAGCCTACATCTTTAATAGTTATTAATGCTACTGTATCAGCAATGCTCTTCTCCTACCATGATAAAATCTCCCCAAAGCGGATTGCTATTGTGTACATTCAGCAGGGTTTAGGAAGACAAGATGCAGAGAAAGAGAATTGATTTTTCCTCTTTTGGTAGAAAACAATGTTGGGGACGTTGGTGTGTCTTGTATCACAAAAATCTATAAATTACTTCAAAATTGTACAGGACATTCTCCATAATGTTCTCAAAATGTAAAGGTTCCCAACTTGCACTATTTATCTTAATTTGTGCTTTCTGAAAAAGACTTTGTTTTCTATTTCTAATAAAAAAAATTATAGTTCTGGAATTTTGGGGGCAACCAGTGTAAGAGGAAAATTGCTGTTTGTCCTTGCACTGCACAAAACACATAGTAAGTATCCAGTGAATATTTGCTGACTTGTGGATATGCTGCCAAGATAAAAAGCTAAAAATTCCCATGAGTTCATTTTAATACAGTTCCCATTTACAGCAAGTAATTAGAGCTTGATCTTTGAGATAATATATTTGTTAAATAAGTGTAACTATATAACTGTGGCATCTTAGCACTGGAGGGTCTCCAAGCTCTGCCTCAAATGAAATGCAGGCATCAACTCACTAGGTCTGGGGTCATGTTGGAATTTTTTTCACTTACAGATTTGTAATTATATTTCTTAGAAGATGTAAAAAAATTTGGTCCTGTTTCTAGACAGGTAAAAGCAGGTATGTGAATAAAATGAGTGTCAAAGCAGGTTCTTTTTCAAAGCCTTGGGAATATTGGATTCCTCTTGGCTGAGGATGCTGTGGCAAGTCTTGATTACTTGGTCATATTAGGGAGTTTTTTATTCGGCATACTAAAAACATATATCTAGCAATTTCTAGAGGGTTCTAGGCCTTTTGCTTGGGGTTATAGGAACAGAGATGACTAAACAATGGCCTCTATCCAGTTCATGCAATGGAATAGATTAGCAAAATGTTACGGTGCTTGAGAGTACAAAAAAATTTCCTGGAAGAGAGGAGATTTTGTTTGCCACACAGGCAGTCATGAGGTGGGTGTTCTACAACCAGTCGGATGTGTCAAAGCACAGCATCCTCAAAGACCATAAGTCTGTTTTGAAAATTTTGGTTTGTCTGAAGGCAGGGGGCTGGAGGAAAGCTTGAAAAGTAAGCTGGGGCCAAGTCATCCTGTACCTGGGTAACCAGTTGGTGGAGATTGGATGACTAAATCTAATCAGTGGCAGAAAAATTTAACCTGGGATGATAAGGTCACCCTTGATTTTTAGAAAGTGTGTGGCCATCCATACCTCCAAAGGAAAAAGCAGACATGCAAGCAACGATATACCCCACATCTAAAATACCCTGAGATCCGGCCTTGGGACATTGCATTATTCCACTGAGGGCTAAATTTCTATCTTCTTCTCAACTATTTCAATAACAAACTTGGAAGATACATCCTAGTTGGGAGATCGCTAATTTGTAATTTTCAGTATCAAGATTGCAGGGAAAAATATTTGTGAGGCTCTCGGACAGTAGACTGATCTTCAGATGGAATAAACTATCCTGCATGTACTCTTCATTTGATTTCTGATTTACATAGTATCTCTCTGTTCAGCAAGGAGCACCCTGCGTGACTTCCTGAGGCTGACCTGGATTTTACTTACAGCTGCCCTAAATTGTGTTATCATGGTGTACCAGTTGTTCAGTATTCAGCCTTGCTCCTCTGTAACTTAATATTATGATTTATTTCTGACTTGGCTCTTTCTTTATTGAATGCTGACTTTTCCTAAGAGGTTCATGTGGAAATGTGCTGCATAGAAAAAAAGGGCACAGTTTGGCCTCAGGGCAAAAACATGAATACTGACCCAGGGATATGAATACAGGGCAGAAGAGATAGTGCCATGAGTACTTAGCAGCCAACAAAATTAACTCATTCTTTTGTCTTTTGTACATTCTTAAGTGTCGCAAAGTGTCTCAAATTTTAAAAGAGAAAGCAATGTTAGGAAGCAACTGCTGTTTTCTAACAATCTTTCTTTAATTCTCAAAGTTCGAAAATTAGCTTGAAAATATTTCTCTTGGTCCAATGAAGCAAATTTTAAGATGTGTGGTAGCTCTGAAACCACCTAAAAAGAAAATATTTCTTTCAGTCTACTTTTGGATTTGAATGAGCTCAAAGTAAATGACTCAGAGACAGATTAAATGTCCCTTGAAATATACCCAAGCTTAATAATTAGGAGACAAGTGCTTGAATAAACACATTTAGAGTGTTATTGAGCATATACAAGCTTAGATGGTCCATATTTCCAGAAGGCAGTGAGACTATAGAAAATTCTTGGGAACTGAGCAAATTACACCATAAATAAAAATGGCGGTGGAGGCATTTGTTTTATTATTCAGTTCAGTAGGAGGAATTCTTTCATACCTATAGGGACTTAGGTAAGATTAATGAATAGACACACCCAAAAACAAGAACAAGAAAAAACAGTAAAGCATTACCATTCAAGAATGTGAAATCACTTCTCTCGGAGTCTTTTGGGATTTTAGTAGTCTTCTGTTGATAATGTCAAACTAAAACTTTCCCTAAAGCAGCAGATAACTAGATGGCTCTTAACATACCTCCCAGGGCTTAGGGTCTCCTATTGGTCCACTAATATCCCCCTGTATGTTTCCAAATCACTTCTTTCAGTTTATCTGGTGTTCAAAAGTGTTAGGATAGAGTGTTGCAAGGTAGAGATAAGAGGTGAATAGGAGCGAGCTTAAATCCTAGCTCTGTCATTGGCTTGCTCTCTAATCTTGAACAATGCACTCAGTATCTCTGAGCCTCAGCTTCCACATCTTTAACTAGGAGAAGTGAAACAGTAGCTATGTGAGGTTGCTCTGGGCACTGAATGAGGTAACAGGGGAACCTTGTAACTCAATTTCCTTATCCAACAGTGAGCCCTCTGGGCACACGGACTCAGTCATGCTCATTCAGTCTCATCTCCTGCTCTCTCTAACACAGCCTCACGCAGCCTCTGATGGCTGTGGTATTTTCCAGGCCATGAATACCTTTGGCATGATCCCATGTCTATACTTGTCCCACATTATTCTCCCATACACAAAACTTCTAATGACAATGCAATCTTTCTAGAAAATCTCTGAAGAAGAAATATTACTAGTCCCATGGTGAATATAAAAATAGATCCATAGGGAACAAAAGGAGTGTGATTGAAGGTAAAATTCTGCATTTCATTGGGACATACATGAATAGCAAGTACTTATTTTTTACTTAAAAAAAAAAATCTATGGAAGAAAATTTTGGTATCTTTCTGTTGCTACTGTGGTTGTCTTAACCATCCAGAGAGACTTGTTTTCCCTTCGAGGGTAAAGTTCATTTGTGAATAGGTCAGTGCCGCACATTATTGTGGCTTTCCCAGAGACCCCTCTGGAAAAGGCAGAAGTCTTCTTTCTGGCCATGCGGAATCAGACATAGCATCTACATGACTCATCACCAGTGGTTCTCCGCCAGAATTCGCCTTGCTTTCTTTTCCCCAGCCCAGCTAGTCCAGGTGACTGGCAGCCTGCCGGACTCATTGCCGCTCACCACCTTCCTCTCTGGAGGAGCCCACTCTGCCCTTGTCTGAGGCGGCCCTCCAGGGTTGCTTCAGAGAGTCTCTTGTGCCTGCCTTGTCTGTTGGCTACCTGACTCTAGACTACTTCCGCAGCTGTCTTAACACTCAGAGGGGCTATAATGTAATTGGTGTTTAGGAAACCCTCAGGCCAAAATATCTTTTGGAAATTCACCTGTAAATATGTCACTCTCCAGGAAGGGTTATGTCAGTCTTCTCCCTGTTCAAATGCCTGCACGTGCCCCTTGGGGAGGCGGGGCACATCACCCCAGGTGTCCTCTCCCCATCATTAAAGTGTGAATCTCACACTGCACTGGGAGGAGTTTGTAATGGGCATAAAAGTGAGGAAAAGTGTGCAAGGTGGTGATGTAGTTAACATGGGAGATGGTCATGAAGGGACTGGGCACGGGACTGGGGAGAGAGACTGGGCACCTAGGAGGGGGGAGGACAGAGAAGGGCAGGTGAGAAGAGAACCAAATTAAACACCCCGTGTTGTACAGTCGAGCCTGGAGTTGGCCTGCTCTCTGCAGAGTAGCCACAGGTTTCCACGATGCTTTAGTGATAGCAGCCACCAGTACCTCTCATTGGGAGCAAAATCCCTGATTGCTCTGATTGTTAATAGTATATTCCACTTATTTGAAGAATAAAAGTCTCCTGCTAGAACTAACCTTCTTAAAATGGTATTCAGGTTTTCAGAAAAGCCCAGGACCAGCATATTTCTTATCAGCTTTGAAGGTTATAATAAATCCCTCCTTCTACTAATTCATAAATCCTTTAGCCACATGCCATTTTGGGGCCATATGCTTTCTTTCCTCCCTCTAACCCTGGGAAAGAGCTTTCACATCCAATCTCTGTAGACATCTGAATGTGAAATCCAGTATGTTTATCTTATCCCTATAATCAGAAGGTCAGCAGTTACCTGCGGCTTTTCCATCTGTCCTCCAGCTGAACGCTGGCATTTAGTAAATCAAAAATTGGTTATAAATTAGCAAAGCTGACTGGCTCAATGAGATCTAGCCTGGAGTCCTTGCTGGAAGGGTGGAGGTTTAAATATGGTTTGAAGGGAGATTTGAGGTGAACTCTATTTCTCAAAGCCATGGAGTAGCAGCACAGAAGATGAGAGATGTTCTCTTGGGGAAAAATGTCAAATCACATGGGGAATGGGAATCTTTCACAGGGTGATTATTAAATTTTGAACAGGGCTCTGAGTGGATTAAGTATAATTTTTTTTTTCTCTCTTTCTTTTTTTTTTTTTCTGGATACAAAGAAATAGCTGGAAACAATTGTTCTCAAAGTGTTTCCGCCCAGAAATCACTTAGGAAATCTTCTGTAAGTGTCTAGCGCTCTGCCAGGCATTAGAGGGACATAGGGTAAGTCAGAGTACACAGAAACACATGCATGAAACAATTTGTAAACAATAAAGTGCCAACCCATGTGGTGTGAATTACAGATGCATTAGAACATCAGAAAAGGAGGGAATGATAGTGGCAGCTGAAGAAATTGCCTGGGAGCTTAGAAGCTAAGTCTTATGCTGGGCCATAAAAAAAAAATATGTGTGGTTTCAATATCAGAGGTAAGAAGAGAAAATATTGGGGGGAGAGGAAAGGTACGAGTACCTATCAGAGTGAACATGGAAAAGTAAATAAGTCTGTTTGGCTGGAGCTGTAGGTAATTGCTGGTGGGGAGGACATGGGTGGGTGTGAAACTGCAAGACTGGCCAAGACCTTTAGAGTTGATATTTTAGATCAAAGGGACTCACTGATGTTTCTCAAAAATAATATAAAATAAAAATGTAGGTACTGCTTTAGTATATATCTGCCTGGTCACTGGGATTGAGGCTGGGTAGCAGAGCCAAGAAGGGTTAGCCTAAGAATCCAGGCATGACTTGTTCGGACTGGCCTATGATGGAGTGGTGGAGAAGAGATAATTTGACAGTGAAAAATACAAATGAAAACCAACAGGACTCCATCACAAGACAAAGTGTATTTTAGATAACTAGAGAACATTTAGAGAAAATGTTGTGCCCCTAGCCATGATGGGCCTTTCTACCGGCAGGAGCCTTCAATTAGACTGTCTCCCTTTCAGCCAAATTGCTCTGTGTATATGTGAGACCTGGGCCCCTTTCACAGCAAGGGATCTATTGTTCCCATCTCTGTCCAGGTGGGCTCAGGAACCAGCTTGGTCACCACGAGATCTTGATGTAGCCCAGGTCTTGGTGTAGCCTGAGGCTGCCATTCTCCCTGAGAAGCTGGATGGGCCTGCGGGACAGACAGGTGGTGGTGGTGTGGGAGCCTCAGTGTTCTGAGATTTAACAGTCCTGGCCTTCTCTGTTTGTGAAAGACTCCGGAGCTCCCTGGCCCCTTGCACCTGGTTTAAGGCACAAATGTGGATTATACCTGCTGAGAAGCAGGTGTAAATGTTCCGGCAGTGATGGTTGAGCTTGTGTGTAGACCTGGCTGATGACCCAACATTTTCATCTCAGAATAGCTCAGTGTTTCCTTGCTCACCATTGTTCTGTACACAGTAACTCTTATTGAAGATCTGAAGGGGACACTGACATTTTTTTTCTTTTAGAATTTACTACATTTTATTTCAGAAATGATATGCTAAATTATGATTTGTAAATTTAGATAATAGTAAAGGTCTTACCCTATTTATGAGTATCAATGGAGCAGTAGAATCATGTTGGGGCCTGTTCATTCTCAGTGTCACCAAGACGTGGGGGGATGGCAGAGAAGGTGGGGCAGATAGGGGCTGGGGCTGCAGAATCAGGAATCCTGCTAAGCTGGGGAGAAGATAGGCTGATCAGGGGGCAGTTCAGGGGGATGCTAAGGCAAGAGGAAGAGGGTGGATTTGCCTGTGGCTCTTTGTCTAGAGCCACCTTGTACGGTGGCATTCACTCATTGTTTTCTGAAGGCTCCAGCTTGGGGATGATAAGTGAGGGGCCAGCAATGACTCCTTTGGAGCCAAGATTGGGTCCCTGCCCTTGATGAGTTTTCTGAGCTGGTGACAGAGGCAGTTCTTCTTCTTCAGTGTGTCCTGAGGTTTCTGAGGTTGTCAGACAGAAACTGAATTTCTGAATCCCCAGGGCCATCACTCTCCTATTTGGTCCCGGCAGCTGGGGCTGAAGGCTCTGAAATGGGGCATGTAACTAGGGCTCTGACTCCCCTAAGCAGTCATTTTCACACTTGGAAAAAATGATGTATTTTCCCAGGCGGGTGTGTGGCTGCCTATAGCAGCCTTTGGCTAAATGAAAGCATTCTTTTGGTCTCTGGGGTCTCAGATGCTGACAGACGGGCTTCCAGGATTTAGAATTTCCTAGGTTTGTTATTTGAGCCTAACAAAAGAGAAAAATCCATCCTGGATGCAATTAGACCATTTTTTTCTTTGTCTTACCTTCCCACTCCTAGATAAAGAAAGAAAGAAATGTGAAGGACAGAATTTTACTGTTGTTATTGGTAATTTTAAGCTCAGTGTGGGTGAGATAATATCTGATAACAAATAAAAGGTTTGTGTGTGTCCTTTTAGCTCTCTGAAAAGACTATAATGTCATGACTCTGAGCAAGAGGAAAATTCTCAGTATATCCAAATAAAGGATAACTTTATTATGACACATCATGCAGTAAGACTTCTGTGCAGGCGAGACGCTCCCAGGGGAAAGCAGTTTTAGACCAACTACCACAGACTGGGAAGGGCACTTCGACCCTGAGGGGTGTAGTAGAAAAACAATTTCATTATTTGGCATCGTAGGCAGGGTGTTTTCCTACAGATGTGTAGTGATCAGTTGTGAGATATGTCTTCCCAATCTTGTTTACTACTAATAAACACTGGTATTATTTTTAAAATTAACTGTGTTGAGTTATAATTTACCTACAGTAAAATTTACCAATTTTAAACGTGCAATTTGATGAGTTTGACAAATGTGTATAGTCATGTAATCACCACCATAATCAAGATATAGAATATTTCCATCGCCCTAAAATGTTCCCCTTTGCCCTTTTACATTCAGTCCCCACCACCCCCTCCACTCTGTGGCAACCACTCTTCTGCTTTCTATCACCATAGTTTTGTCTTTGTTTTTTTTTTTTTTCTTTGCTATATTTCTGAACTTACCTTTTAAGTAATTATCACATTGTTTCTATAACTATGCTGATATTACTAATCTCATTTTAACCAAATCTCTATGACCTTAGAGCCATTCTGTCTCTTTAAAGTAACTTTGGCCGGGCGCGGTGGCTCACGCCTGTAATCCTAGCACTCTGGGAGGCCGAGGTGGGCGGATCGTTTGAGCTCAGGAGTTCGAGACCAGCCTGAGCAAGAGCGAGACCCCACCTCTACTAAAAATAGAAAGAAATTATATGGACAGCTAAAAATATATATAGAAAAAATTAGCCGGGCATGGTGGCGCATGCCTGTAGTCCCAGCTACTCGGGAGGCTGAGACAGGAGGATCGCTTGAGCTCAGGAGTTTGAGGTTGCTGTGAGCTAGGCTGACGCCACGGCACTCACTCTAGCCTGGGCAACAGGGTGAGACTCTGTCTCAAAAAAAAAAAAAAATAAAATAAATAAATAAAGTAACTTTGTAGATTTCCACTTTGATGCATAACATGTGATCTGTATGTGATTGTAGTTTAACTCTCATTTTTTTCCCCAAGTTCTTAGTGGGGAGTACCTCATTGTCACCATTACAGATATTTTAAATATTGTGAAAGGAGATATACTTAGAGGCAGGGTAGGGTCGAGGGGGGGAATAATCAGGAAGAGGTTAAGGCGAAAAAGTAAGTCTAATGTCATAGGAGAGGTGGGCATCATTGATGGAGCAGATCCTTGAGCAGGGAAGATGGAATATGAGGTTGGCTTGTGGGTGGGGGTTGAAGACACCTTTTCTTACTGGGACTGCAAATTAGATATTGTTAACAGGTTAATCTAGAGGTGAATGAACTGCCACCAAGTCTTACGATGACAATGACTGGAATGAATAGAGTTCAGGATTCTGAGGAGTATGTTAGAGGTTTACAAGCACTAGAGGAAAAGCAACACAGCCGTGGCTTGGTATAAAGAAATAAATTGCTTATGGGCATTCAGGGGCCAGGTGCTTTTTTAGGTACCTCCTGGGCACCATTTTCTATGGGTGCTTCTTTGATCAGGCAGATCCTTAATCCTGCTCAAATAAATTCTTATTAAAAATATTTTCATACCTATAGAAAAGTTTCAAGAATGTTACATTGTATCCCCATATGTCCTTTACCTAAATGCAACTCACTGTTCATATTTTGCTACATTTTCTTGCTCTATCTTCATTATATAAAAAGATATATGGTATCATTTTTATAATTATTATCATAAGAATATGAACTTTTTTTCACATAACCACAGTGATAGCCTCAAAATTAAGAAATTTAACACTGATGCAATAGTACTATCTACTATGTAGTTCTTATTCAAATATCTCCCATTGTAGAGGCTTGCATTTCATTTTTATTTTTTATTTTTCCTAACTGCTAGACTATGTGGGAGGGGCTTGCATTTTAAATGACTTTCTTGGAGACCAAAATAGTCTCATGACCAAAACATGATACTTTTGGGGAACGACAGGTCATGAGTTGCTATTTGACAGCAGAGGGGTAGCCATTGGCCACATTTGAACACAATCTTGTAGAAAGCGTCCAAAAAATATTTGTTTAACTAACCTAAACTATTTTTACACTGGTTAAAAAATCATTTGCCTGTTTTTCATTTTTTATTCTCAGTTTTGGGGGCCTTGCTGGTACTGAGTGAGCAAGTCTGGGCCATTAGCTATTTGGAACACTCCATCTCAGCTCCATTTCTCCAGCGACTTGTATCAGGCAGGACTATACAAAAGAAAACCCTTTTTATTGCCCCAATTCATATCAATCAAAGACCCAAGAAAGGATCCTAATATCTTTTTAAAATGTTTTCATTTATCTTGGAGTTTAGTTGTCATAAAAACCGTATGTTTAAAGTGTCCGTTGGGTGTAAATGGTCCCATAAACTCTTGTAACTGAGTGACATGTGATAATGAAAGTACCTTCACAAAGAACAACAAAATAGATCTTTTTTTTATTGTAATCATCAAATAGTGTGCCCCAAGGTAATGATTGAATTATACATAAACCTGATATAGAGCTATAAAAAGGATGATAGCATACTGGTTCAAAACAAACTATACACAGATTAGTCTGTGAGAAATAACCTTTAATTCTAACAACATCCACAACCTTTGCTAGATGAATCACAAAACAAAAATATTTCTGAATGAAAATATTTCCTGCATGTGTGTAAAGTTTTAGGATACACTGTGAACAATTTTATCAATAACAAAGTAAGAAATGTGTATTCAAATAAGGAAGAGACATTTATTTAGGAGGCAAGACTAAATACACCAAAAGGTGGCTAATAGTCAAAACAGTGCAATAGTCCCCCTTATGCACGGTTTTACCTTCCAAGGTTTCTGTGGTCAACTGTGGTCTGAAAAATATTAAATGAAAATTCCAGGAATAAACAATTTATTAGTTTTAAATTGCATGCCATTCTGAGTGGTATGATGAAATCTCATTCTGACTCTCTCCATCCTGCCTGGGACGTGAATCATCCCTTTGTCCAGCATATCTGCTAGAGAGCTACAGACACTCCCTGCCCCTTAGTCACTTAGGAGTCGTTTGGGTTATCAGATCTTAGTGTCACAGTGCTTGTGTTCAAGTAACTCTTATTTGACCTAATAATGGCTGCAAAGCACAAGAGTAGTGCTGCTGGCATATTGTTATAATTTTTTTTTCTTTCTTTCTTTTTTTTTTTTTTGAGACAGAATCTTGCTCTGCTGCCCTGGCTAGAGTGCAGTGGCATCGTAGTTCACTACAACCTCAAACTCCTGGGCTCAAGTGATCCTCCTGCCTCAGCCTCCTGAGTAGCTGGGACTACAGGCATGCGTCACCACACCCCGCTAAGTTTTCTATTTTTTGTAGAGATGGGTCTCGCTCTTGCTCAGGCTGGTCTTAATCTCCTGACCTCAAGCTATCCTCCTGCCTTGGCCTCCCAGAGTGCTAGGATTACAAGTGTGAGCTACCACGCCTGGCCGAGAAAGGTGGTTTGACCTGGATCCCTGGTTTTGTATATTTTCTTCCTTGTAATGTTAAGCCATTTTAAAGACTTAAGTTACTTTTTTCTCTGAGTTTTCAATTTTAAATTGACTAACTGCATGGGAATGGTAGATTGAGCAAGGAATTGGTATTTGGAATTTTGTTCATTACTGGCTCATTTTCTTCCTGACAAGGCAACCTTTTAAACAACCTTATCTGTGCCTAACATTCTGGAATGGAAATCATATTACTACTCACATTTTTCTTCAGCTTAAATTCTATTCTTATTATGTGCCCATTTTTTTTTTGCCTTCATGCCTCTGTTCATACATTCTATTCCCTCTGGAATTTACTTCTCACTTCTGTGTGTCCAAATCTTACCCTCCTGCCCACCTTCAGTGGGAATGCTCCTGTGATTGCCTTAGTTGGGAATACTCACACCTTCCTTAATTTCTTTGGATACTTTTAGCTGTCCTTCTTGGTATGATGAGTATGAGTAAGCACAAGCATGTTTCTTATTCCTTCTGGCCTGTGAACCTCTCAAGAATAGGGCTTGAGCATGCTCTTTGATGAACAATTTTTTGGTGCTGAACTTGTGAAATTATTAATGAACATTGCAGATTCAGATTAAAAGGCATAACAGTCATATCAGCACATGCCTTTTTAAATGAATTACTCTACATTTTTAAAAATTTTGCCTAAACTGATATTTGCACAATCTGTTCTGTAATTTAAAGACACCTCAGAGTTTTTCCTTGAAGGCAGATCCACATACATATGGTTAATTTATTTTTTTAAAGAGGTGGCAAAGAAATTCAATGGAGAAAGGATAATTTTTTCAACAATTTAATAGCCATATGAGGGGGGAAAGGAACTTCAATCTTTATCTTGCACCATATATAAAAGTTAACTTGAAATGGATTATATTCCTAAATGTAAGAGCTAAAGCTATAAAACATTAAAAAGAAAATAGAGGAAAACATCTTTTTTTTTTTTTTTTTTTTTGAGACAGAGTCTCACTCTGTTGCCCGGGCTAGAGTGAGTGCCGTGGCGTCAGTCTAGCTCACAGCAACCTCAAACTCCTGGGCTTAAGCGATCCTACTGCCTCAGCCTCCCGAGTAGCTGGGACTACAGGCATGCGCCACCATGCCCGGCTAATTTTTTGTATATATATATTTTAGTTGTCCATATAATTTCTTTCTATTTTTAGTAGAGACGGGGGTCTCGCTCTTGCTCAGGCTGGTCTTGAACTCCTGACCTCGAGCGATCCACCCGCCTGGGCCTCCCAGAGTGCTAGGATTACAGGCGTGAGCCACCGCGCCCGGCCGAAAACATCTTAATGACTTGGAGTTTAGCAAAGAATTCTTAGATACCATAGAAAAAACACAATCTGTAAAAGAAAACATTGATATATTGGACCTCATCAAATTTAAAAACTTTTGCTCTTCAAAAGACACTTATGAAAAGGAATAGGCAAAGGCTCACTTGGGAAGAATATAGCAAAACATATATCTAACAAAAGACTTGTATCTAGAATATATAAAGTACTCTTACAACTCAGTAAGAAGAAGTCAAAAACACCAATTAAAAAAGATAGGCAAAGGATTTTAGTGATTCTTCACCAGAGAAGATGTGCAAATGACAAGCACACGAGAGGATGCTCAATATCATCAGTCATTAGAGAAATACAAATTAAAAACATAGTGAGATACCACTACACTCCTCCTGCAATAACTAAAATGAAAAAGACTGACAGTACCAAGTGTTGGCAAGAATATGGAACAACTGGAACTCTCATATACTGATGGTGGGAACATAAAATGGTATAACTACTTTGAAAAGAAGTTTAACAGTTTTTTAAAAAGTTAAAAATGTACCTCTCATAAGATCTATTGTTTTCTTCTCAGGTATTTACCTAAGGAAAAAAAAAAAAAAAAGAAAGCAAGCATGGGTCCATACAAAGACTTACACATTAATTTTCATAGCAGCTTTGTTTGCAGTAACCCAAAACTGTAAACAACCTAAATATCCATCAACAGGTGAATGTATAAACAAATAGTGATACAACTATACCATGAAATGTTAATGTAGCAATAAATGAGAATATTGATACATGCAATAACATTGATAAAATTCAAAATAACCACTCTGCATAGAAGAAGCCAGACCAAAAAAACAGTACATACTATATGATTCCATTTATATAAAGTTCTAGAAAACGAGTACTAATCTGTAATGAGAAAAAGCAGATCAGTGATTGGTTGGAGGTGGGGGGGAGGAACAAGGGAAAAGAATTCCAAATAATTATAAGAAAGCTTTGGGGGTGAGGATTTGAGGTGCTCATTTTGTGACTGTGATTATGTTTTCACAGGTGTCACGTTAAAATTCTTCAAACTGTACACTGTAGATAGATTTTTTTTTTTCTTTTTGCTTCCGGGGTGATTGCTACCACTTCCAGGGCAGCCCACAGCATGCTGGGAATTCTGTGCTCCATCTGTTGTGTTGCCGTGCTCTCTGCTGCCATGAGCTTCCTCAAAAGTTTCCCTCCTCCCACCCCGGCTGAGGGGCTCCAGCGGCAGCGGCCAGATACCCCAGATACCAAGGCTGTGCGGAATGGGAAGGGCCTCCGCACTGGTACCCTCTACACGGCGAAAGGTAGGGTTCCTCCTGGGAGGAAGATTCGCTGATTCTAACGTCCCGCCGCCTCTCCCAGAGGCCTTTCATTCTGTCTTCCCCGGCCAGAATTTCCCCTCACAGATTAGCTTTTTACCTGCCTGTTTACTGGCGTTCTGGCTCAAGCGTTGCTCTTAACTTACAGTCTCATTTTAACGGTTTGAGTTTTGACATCCTGAGTTTGTTTTCGAAGTGCCTGTCTTTCCGGTAGGGCAGGTGCAGGAGGTGTTCTCCTGTGTAGGATGTGTAGATTCAGAGCAGGTTGTGGAGGACTTTGCAAGTTTGGTTAAGGAGTATAGATTTTCTTCTTTAGGCGTGGGTGGGGAGAGGAACATCCTCAACCCTAGGCAAGCAGGCTGGAGTCATATCCAAAGGGACCTGACTCTTCATTTCTGGGTCCTGGAAGGAATTGCCCCTTTGTTTGGCTGCACTTTGTACTTTCATGGTCAGATAGACGTACCTTAAATATTGCAGTTGTAGGCGTTAGGTCCCTGTTTCCTTGACATGTGGTCCCTTTCACTTTCAAGCCAACAAGGATACATTGACTCCTTTGTGTCCATGACATCGCTCTGGCTTCCTCTTTTGCTACATCACTTTTGTTTACAGACAGAAAAAAATTCTCTGCTTTTAAGAGCTCATGTGCTTACATGAGGCCCATCTAGATAATCCAGTCTCCCAGTGTTACTGTCAACTGGTTAGTAACCTTAATTACATTTACGAAGTCCTTTTTGCCACGTAACATGATATATTCACAGGCATGACCCCAGTGGATGAAGGTCATGGGGACAAAATCTGCCTACTACAGCATCCAGGGCATAAAAGAAACTATAAAGAACCCCTGATTTAAAGGGAAATCTAGGCATTGAGCAAAGTTTAGGGTTTTGGCCAGTCACTGAGGTAGAAAATACGGATGGGAGGAAAAGCAAAATTGGGGTGAGGAGCAGATAGTGAGCTTGGTGAGGATATGTGGGAAGTAATTAGACATATGAGTGTGTGTCTTGGGAGAGTGGTGTTAAAAACATTGCTCCCACACTGCTGTTTTTGCAATCTGTTTTTGAGGGCCAAAGTGTTCTTTTGGTTTCTCTTTGGAAGGCAGGTGTAATATAAAGAACATGAGCTGCTGGGTTATGTAGATGTGATTTTGTACCATTGGTCTGCCACTTTTCAGATGAATAAACTCAAGTAAATTCTTTTGAATTTTAGAACCTTAGTCCCTTCTATTCTGGCAAACAGGCATAATAACAACTACCACATAAGATTGGTGGGAAGATTAGACAATGTAGCAAAGCACCCAGCACGGTGATTCCCTGGACAGATCCTTCCATTTTTCTCTTTCTTTTCCCCTTCTTTTTCTCTCTTCTCCACAAATCCAAGCACAGGTTGCATGTGTAACAAGTGCTCAAAAAATCTTTCTTTGAATTTTTCACCATTTACTTGTTCTAGTTCAGCTATTTAAGGCATCTCAATCAAGAATTTTTCCAATCTAATTTTTTAAGTTCTGGCATAAAACAAGACCAGAAACTTCAGCTACATGTAACCAGAGTACGTGGGACAAATTTTGACACCTGACATGATTGTACACTAAAGTAGTTACTTATAAAACTACTATCCACTAATGAGTTACTTATAAAAATGTGAACCCCCCTCATACACACAAAGCAATTAGTCAAAATTTAATAATATTTATAAAATGTGAGACTCTTAATCATGAATTTTTGATTAGAAAAACATATAATTATTTTGAAAGTCCAATTACATGAATTTGTCCAAATTACATAATGTATATTTCTTTAATTCAGAAAAGAGAAAAGGTTTGACTAATTTATTAAATCAGATATTCAGGAACTTAAACAACAACTGCTTTCTTTAGGCTTCAAGAAACTCTCCATATGGAATATGGCACTAATGGCATTTCTTTCAAGCAGTTCCTTATTGCCTCCTCAGTCTGATATGAAAACCCAGGAAGCTACTGGGAGAGGAGTACAACTATTCTATTTTTAAATATCTTTAGTAAAGCCATAGAAAAGTTCCCTGTTAGCCTAGGCACTCTGAAGTCTTGGTTGATACTTGAAGGCAGCTTGTTTACCAGGATTGATCAGATCAGACAGAAAGTCCTTTATATACTATTAGGTAACCAGCAAGGAGTTACGGAAAGCTCCAATCTGGGCAGAGACCATTGCTAAAAAGCTTGATATCAGCTGAAAAAATATAAAGCAGCTAAATTTCTCCAAGACACTGTTTAGTGACCACTTAAAATGATACTATCATGTAGAAAAGCATCTGCGACAAACAAAATACCTTCACAAATTTAGTCTTGATTAATTTGGAATTTGTGGTGTTCAGATAATGCTTGGCCTGAAGTTTGCATTTGTTTAGAAAATTCTTCTGTCCGAGATTGCTAACCAGATTGTGTTGTGATTATAATGGGGATCCTTGAAATATTCGAGTATACTAACCTCTTCAAGAATCCATATATACTTTAAAATTTCTCACTTGTGGAAGGCTCCTAAGATTATAACAGACCATGTAATTCAATTTTATCTCTTCATTAAATGTAAATTCATGAGATTCAAATCACTTTTTAAAGGAGGCAAGTAATTCATAAATAAATCAATAAGCAATAGGATCCTATAGCTGATATTGTCAATTTCCTACCCCAATCCTCTTGGAAAAAATGCTTCATACATGACTTCCAAACTTCAGTCTGCCTGTACTTGCAGCTCTACTTGGGTGCTTTATTTGGCTGTTGAAGCCTGTTTTGATTGCCCACTGAGCAAGCCAACATTGCCCATATATCCCCCGCTCCCTCCCTCAGGGTAGGATAACTTTGAGGCCCATGTTCCAGTTCCCTATATCAATCAAGCTCCATTTGATCACAATGGCAACTTGCTTGAAGACATACCCTTTATTAGTCCTTTTCATTCTTATCTCACCTCCTCACCCTCCTTCCTGTGTTTTCTGGAATCACCTTCCTAATACATTTTTGCATTTTAATTCTCATCTCAGGATCTGCTTCTATTGAAATCTAAACTAAAACAGGCCTGTGCACTCTTGGGTTTAAGCAATGCCTTCTCTGGGGCCTTCCTTAAGAATTCACATGATCCCGGGAGGTCAGTTTTTACTTGGATAGGCAAATTTCATGCCAAGAAAAAAAATGGTCCTGAAATCCTAGACAGAAATCATAATCCCAGCTTCTCATGTCATGCAATATAAATAACCTATAGCTCTATCTTCTTGTAAAAACATGAAGTGTTGGAAAGACATTTTAATCTCCAGTAATGCCATGGGGTACTTACCTGCTTCATCCCCAGCTCTGATTACAAATTTGAACTCCTTGTGAGTGGGTGTGCTAGTCTGCTACACTGCCATAAAAAAAATACCACAGACTGGATGACTTAAAAAACAGAAATTAATTTTCTCACAGTTCTGGAGGCTAGAAGTCTAACAACAAGATGTGGTCAGGGTTGGTTTATGGTGAGGGCTCTCTTGCTGGCTTGCAGATGGCCACCTTCTTGCTGTGTCCTTACATGGTCTTTCCCCTATGTGTGTGCAGAGAGCAAGGTAGTGAGCTCTGTGTCTCTTCCTCTTCTTATAGGGATACCAGTTATTTTGGATTAGGATACCACCATTATGACTTAACCTTTATTACTTCCTTGTAGACTCTATCCTCAAATACAGTCAGATTGGGGGTTAGGGCTTTAACATATAGATTTTTGGGGAGGACACAATTCAGTTCATAACAGTGGGAGTTAAAAGCTTGATGGCAGCAGGTCTGACATAACTTCTTCCTTCCTCCACCATACTAGAGTACTAGGATTATGCAAATATGCTGTGTACTCTGCAATATAGAGGCTAGAGGAAGGAATTTTCGTTTAGTGACTATCTACTCTGTGGCAGGCTATGTTGTATAACATTTTAATTCTTATACCAACCAAATCCCATGTAACAGGCACATTTTTATTTTCTAAACTAGAAAATTGAGGTACATGAGCCAGGATCCAAACACAAAGCTCTTGTTCTTCTACTCCATTACTGTGATTCTTCTCAATGAGGAATTGTTTTGATAATTGTTTATGGTTCTAACTTTCTGTACTCTCCCCTGATATTCAGCTTTTATAAGTTATTAAAACTTAATGGTGAGGCTCCTAGACAGAGACATATAGTTAAAGGGTTATAGGTAATTAATGTTATTTTCCACTGGAGATTTATACATACATAAATAAATGAAAGCATTTATATTTATATTTATTTATACATAAATAAATGAAAGCATTTTTAAATGTATCATATAAGTCAATGAAAAATAACATTTTTTTTGATAAGTATTAATTTGTAAGAAGAATTTTTCAGGGAGAAAATTTATGAAGGTCATAAGGGCTATTGAACAGAATGGACTTACATTTCATTCCACATATGGAAATCAAGGATAGCTGTTGTCTTACCATTTCATTCACTTATCTATTCTGTAAGTATACATGGTGTTCTTATTATATTTTCAGCAAATTTTTGTGTTAGGCCATGCACTGGCAGTACGTAGTAGTGAAGAATATATTTTTTACTCTAGTGGAGGCAATAAAGACACATACAAAACCATTGAGAAAGAAAGTGCAAGATAAGAGAATAACTTGATCCAGATGAACAAATAACCCAGTTTTTTCCATCCCAATCATTGACTTCTGTTTCTTTATGCCCAAAGGAACAATACTTCAAGGTGGCAGCCCTGTAATTATATCTTTCCTTTTTCTTCTCCATACCAATCACCTATTTCTTCAGTTGCTTTTTCCATGGCATGGTTTCCAAACTCCTTACCATTGTGTCTGCTTTTCTGGTTTTATCATTTTTTGATGTAAACTTGTGTGATCCCTGAGTGTGGTGCTTTCAAAATATCATACTTCTACCAATATAAGCTAAGACTGTAGAAATTGCAAAAAATCAGCAGAACATAATTGGTTGACATTGAACTTTCAGGAATTCTTCCTTGAACTCTGGCTAAACCAAGTGTTAATAAGTAATAGTAGGCTGTATTATCTTGATAAATTCCCTAACCATTGTGAGCCTTAGTTCCCTGAATATATCTATCTTACCAATTATTACAAGAAATCAGGGAAAGAATGTATGTAAAAGTGTCAAACATTGCCTGGCACTTAGTATTTATTAGTTAAATAATAGTTATATTTTTTCTAGTTATTTATTTCCAAATAATAGAGGAATATAATTTAAGGATAAAAATCTCCCCATGGTATGAATTCTAAAGTTGAACTTTCAACATCTGGGCCTATCAGTTAATAAGTACTTTTATATGCATCAGTTACTTGAGTATTATAAAATATGTGAGATAAAAGTACAGGTATTATTATATCAGTTTTATAAATGAAAAAATAAAGGCTCAGAAAGGTTAAGTGACTAAGCTATCATCATATATTTTCTAAGTATTTAAACAAAATACCTTTGATTTCATTACATTTGTAGTGTGGTGAAATACAATGTATCTTATTGTTTATAGAATTTGCAATAATGCCCGAGAACTAATTGTCTAGTTAAATGTATTTTTATTGCACAAGCAGAGTTAAATGGATTTTAAAAAGACATAAATTATCACAACTCATAAGTCTCACAGAATAACTGATTTCATTTCAGTGTATTCTTTCAATTTTGGTTGGTATGCAACCATATTTTATGTAATTATAATAAAAGGAATTAAACATTTATGAATCTGAATTTTTTAGGTAATAGTATGCTAGAAACACTTTTTCTAATAGTTATATAGAGTTTATTGTCATTATTTTTAAAAAACTACATAATATTTTGAGTTTAATAGCTTACTTATTTTTTTTAAATATAGCTTAGATACTGATACAATTTTTTAAAATATTATTTTTAAAAATATTATTTCCCTAATATAAATTATCATAAACTATTAGGTCAAAAAGTAGGAATATTGATCAAATTGACATGGGTTTGAGTTATAATATCTATGTTGAATTCCTTATGTACCAGGCTTACAACAGTGTGGACATGGCCTAACATTGAGTTCTAAGAGTTAAATTATTTATTTTGTAATTATTTTGCTAACTTGAATACAAAATGCTATAATATTATATATTTTTTTTTATTAGTGATAAAATGAAATATTTTCCCATATTTTTGGCATTTTCAGAAACTCCCCCTTTATTCTTTGTCAATTTACCTACTTCTAAAAATTTTTAATAAATTACTGATACGGTTTGGCTATTTATGACCTCCAAATCTTGTGTTGAAATTTGATCCCCAATGTTGAAGGTGGGATCTGGTGGGAGGTATTTGGGTCGTGGAGGCAGATCCCTCATGAACAGCTTGATGCCCTCCTTATGGTCATGAGTAATTTCTTGCTCTGTTAGTTCCTGTGAGAATTGATCCTTAAAAAGAGTCTGGTACATCCCTCTACCCTCTCTCTTGCCTCCTTTCTCTCTCCATGTGATGCCGGCTTCCCTTCACCTTCCTCCATGAATGAAAGCTTCTCGAGGCCCTCACCAGAAGCAGATGCTGGCATCATGCTTCTTGTACAGCCTGCAGAACCGTGAGCCAAACAAATCTCTTTTCTTTATCAATTACCCAGATTCAGGTATTCCTTTATAGCAGCACAAAATGAACTAAGCTAAGACAATGATCTACCAAACATTTCTGGATCTTAATAATGGATAAAGCTTACACTGTCACTTGGGCTCATGATGACACTGTAATTAGACATAAGATTGAGTGTCTTTAAAGGGAGATAATTCTCCATATCTGTTACAGATGTTTGGTTTTTGGAAGCCTGTTAAGGGCTCAGGGAAACCCTAGCAGTGTCTCTGGTGTGCTGGGTCCCCCATTCTCTTGGCAGAGGCTTCAGCCATGCATATCTAAACGTTGACATTCCATGGGCTCGATGAGAGGGATCTCACTCTCTTTTGCTTTCCCCTTTAATGAGAGATAAGTAGAACGGCCTTCGCAACAGAGGACAAACAGACTACCCCAACCCCAGGCCCCTTTAACCTTACATGTCAGCTATTGGCACCTGCTGATCTCATGGGAAACTGGGTTTGTACATAGCCTGTCCTGCTTGTAAAGAATACCCAGTTCCAGCTTCCTCTTTATCAGGTTGCCCTGACAGAGGTTCGAGGGTGGGAGTCATTCACTGGATAACTTGCTTGCACATCCACAGGACTCAAATGAGATAAGGTACTTGGAGCCATTATGAAGTAGAAGGTGCTAGACAAGGTCAAAGCCCAGGTGACTCCCAACATGAGCATTTTTCTGCCAGCAAGGGTGTGAGAATGGTGGTTTCTAAAGTCTTTTTAACTTAACATGTGGATATGAAAAGGCTTTTGGTTTTGAGAGAGAGAGAGAGCAATCATCTAAGAGCAAAGTCAGAAGTCTAATAAATCACATTATAATTACAAAGAAATGCAAACATTACCTATTCCAACTGTATTATTATATTAGGTAATTCCATGACTGTTTTAAAGATTGAAAACTTGAATTTTAATGTGGCAATATCACTGCTGCCAATTTAATAGCTTTCCATTTCCAATATTACTCAACTGCTCCGGTATGATACTTTCTTCTTAATTTTCATACTTGTATTCATTTTCTATGAACAGAGTGAGATTATAATCAATAGACCAAAACTTTAAAATGAAAATTTTTTCTCCTGAAGTGTTTTACTTGAAAGGCAATAATTACTTTTTTTTTTTTTCTTTTCAGTTTCAAAGGTAAACTTTCTACTGAAATTTAATATAGATGCAGAAAAGTGCAAATACGTGAACATCTCAATTTCCACAAAGTGAACACATATTTGTAAGTAACATCAGATGAAGAAATCAAAATTAGCCAGTTCCCAACAAAGGTCACCACCATCCTCTAGGACCATGGATTAGTTCTGCCAGCTTGTGAAATTTATATAATGGAATAGTACAATTTATATTCTTTTACATTGGTTTCTAAAAGTAATTTAATTTTGTAAGGAAATCTCCATGTGTTCTAAGAATGTCCTTTTGCAATTATATAAGCCATGCATGATCATTATAGTAAACTTGAAAAGTATAGAAAAGTAGGAAAAACAATAAAGATAATTCATAATCTTATCATTCAGAGACAACTGTTTTGGCATATTGCCTTCTAGTATTTTATCTATGCATTCATTAACTGATATGTTTATGCATCATATATTTATGAGACATCCACAACACTTAGACAGTATGCTAGGCACAAGAAAAACATGGGCAAACATAGTTATTTTTACATAGTTATAATGAAACACTTTATAAACTCTTACATCATGCCTCTTTTCTTAACCTTGTAGCATGGGCTCTGTGCATCTCCCTGCTGGCTGGTTAAAACAAGGGCAAGAAAGAGGAGAACCCACAGTTATGTGGCATCTCTCAGGTCTTTGATATGTTATGTTTGGATCTCACCATCTCGTAGAAAGAATAAACGGTTTCTCATGACCTGTTGCAGCATACACTTTTTTAGAAAGCTCTGATTTAGAGGCACAAATTTCTTGTTCTCCCTGAATCCTTAGGATATTGATTTGCCTTTTTAAAAGTTTCTAAGTTCTAGTCTTGTTATTTTGTTCCACCATGTTACTCAATGTTCTTGCAAACAACCCGTTTTGGAAGACAAGAGGCAGCAAAGTCTGGGTTCTCAAAGGGTAGA